>NW_026998657.1:0-15000 GCF_035044405.1 Drosophila montana | reverse complement strand
GACTGTATTTTCACATCAAATTATAAACAAATTGGAGCAAATTTTTCACTAAAATTCCATTTCCTGCGCTCCTACTACTTATTTTTTGCGGCATTCCTGGAACTTAAAGTTCGAATTTCGTAGAACATTTCGCAAAGCAATCTATCTTAAATGATAATATTTAAAAGAAAGCCTTATAAATGATAACGAAAAAACCATCAAAAATACCCCACAAAAATCATAATATTCATAATTCCACACTAAAGTTGCACAACTTATGATTTAAATTTAAAAACATTTTATATTGAAAGCTTACAAAAAAACTACATTTTAAAAGTTTTTCAAAAATTGTTTGTGTTTTATTTATTGAAATTGGCGAGCATCAATTACCGAGTTGATCTAGCCATGTCCGTTTACCTGTCCGCATGTATGAAACTTACAACCTATAAGAGCTAGCTTTCCCTTTTTCCAAGCATTCGATAAAAATCAATATCAAGATCTGGTTGTATAAGCATAAGGGCTAGTGTTACCAAATTTGACAGGTAGGTTATCGTAAAATATTTACGGATTTAGTATATATCTTTGCTTAAGCTTGAACAATCAAACGCTTAGCACTAACTATCGTAAGGGAAAAAAAATGTAAAACCATCTAAAAATCTTGTTAACGGAATTTTCGATAAAAAAGGTCGAATTGAATTCGTACATTAATAATTTTAGTTATTTGCTTGTTTTTTCCCTCTGTGGGTTAAACTAGGATCCTGGTGTCCAGTTCTCATCATATTCCATTCCAAATTCCGAGATCCGAAGCAAAAGTAACTTGTCAAAAAACATAGAAATTGAGTCCTGCACAATTATGACTTTGCATTATAATGATGCGTATTCTCTTCTATTTATTAGAGTATGACCAACGTTTATTATTATTAAACGATTGGTAAATTTGGCCAACCGAAATTTGTTCGGGATGAAATAACTTGCAACATATTTGCAAAAATGTAACCATATATATTATGTTCTCACTTGGCTTTGAAAATTGGCAAAAAGAGTATAATGGCTTATTATAAATTAAAACGAGTCCGTCCCAATATATTTATTGTTTTTATATAATATATATAATTAATTTCGTTTTTGGATAAAGTTTGAGAAGGATGTTCATGGCATCTCCTAATCGGCCAGATCCCACTAAGGCACTCATATTTATTATTATTATATTTAGTTACTTTTACTTTAAACTCTTGGGAAATGTCCTAAAAGTTGACTCGACTGTATATGCTTATTTACACTATGCAATATATAGGTAGGGATACCTTCTTATGCCAAATTTGTATAACCCCGTCTAATTTTGTAGATAGCGGAAGAAACACACGTGCTATCTTTTTTAAATATGCACTTGTTTTTATATTTCAGCGAAAAGTGTTTTAAATACATAAGTCAAGATGACTGGGTTACAAGTGGAAAACTTGGTTCACGTGATGCAGTATTAGTTTTTCGCACTAATATACTTAATCCAAAAACTAGAAAAACTCTTTTAGAAACAACACCCGAACAAATGAAACTTACAAATGTGGAGGCTACCTCCTCTCAGAGCGGTGTGGTTCTTGAAAAGGCTTTATCCTCTGCAATTTGCAAAACAAATGCAACTTCAGGACAAGCATATGTGTCAGTTGAAAAGTCACTAAATAGAAATCCTGTTAAAAAATTGCATGGTTCGTTTTCTTCCTGTGATACTTCTGTTTCAAGTGATGGAGATGAAACTATGCAGTATAACGAAAAGAAACCCAGAGTACAACAAAAAAATCTAAATTCTGCAATTGTCGAAATCGAAGATAATTTGAATAAAGAAAGTGGCTATAATTCCATTCCAGCTTCCCAATTTAATACTGGCAGTAACAGTAGTGAGGAAGATCAAGAAGCATCTAGTGAGGAAGATAAAGAATGTGGAATAAATATGCCTGCACATCAGCTACAAATTACGTATAAATTTATTCAAACGGAAACAAAATTATTAAGAAAAATATTTAATGTTCATGGCTTAACCGAAGTGCAGGGTGAATCAAATTTTAATTTGTTATGGACAGGAGTTCATATGAAACTAGACACCTTACGGAACTTAGCGCTATATCAACGAGTGAACCATTTTCCCAGGTATGTGAAAAAACGAATACTCAATTTTTCTTTAGTGATAAGTATATATAAAAGATGGTGGTGATTTCATATATTCCACCATAGCTTTTATAACGCATAAACGATTAAAAAAACACTACAGAAATAAGTTTTGTACACTTTATAATTAGTTTTAGCAGTTTTCGCACATTGCAGCTGCTGCGGTAAACGAAATTGTCAAACTCATACAACAAATCGATCGCTTGAAAAAGTATACAAATATTGTCGGAGCTGTCTGATTTTACATATGAGTGTTTCAGTACACTACAAAGTTTCAGGTTTTTTTCCTATAATATTTAGTTTGAGTACTTAACAAACATTGCAAGTGTTATTGTGTTGGAAATGAGTATTCTAGTACGACTGCCTTTCGAAATGCTCAAATCTGTATATATATATTATTAACTTGATATAGTAAAGAAATAAATTACCATTAATGTACCTAGTAATTATTTTATTATATTTAAAATCAAAAAATTTTCTTTTAATACTTTGCCGCATTTTGATTTTTAGATTTTTTTATACTACATTTTGATATTCAAAACGTTAAACTAATTTCATATAACCTTTAAATCTGTCATTTCGTGAACTGCGTAAAATTAAAAAAGGAAATAATTAAAAAAAGTATATATTAAATCAATTAAAAATTGTCAAATACAATTTTTATTTGAGACTTCAATACAATAGTAGACAAATGTTGCAGTCTTTTCGCATTTCGGCTGACGCATATGGCAGCCCTATGAATGTTGTATGTTATTTTTCTTACTTGAAACTGAAGTTCAATAAAAATATTAATATCTTCCCTTTAAAGGTCATATGAGCTAACCCGTAAAGACCGACTTTATAAAAACATTGAGCGAATGCAGCATTTGCGGGGAATGAAACATTTTGACATTGTTCCCCAGTCTTTCATTCTTCCGCTAGAGTCTCGAGATTTATTATTTGCTCATAATAAACACCGAGGGCCTTGGATTGTAAAACCGGCAGCTTCAAGCAGAGGACGAGGTATTTTTATTGTGAATTCGGTAAAAGTGCTTCAAGCATACCTAAAACATACGAATAATCTATTTTGTTTACAGCCAGACCAGATTCCACAAGATGAACAAGTTTTGGTATCCAAATATATCGTGGATCCACTTTGTATTGATGGCCATAAGTGTGATTTAAGAGTTTACGTATTGGTTACATCGTTTGATCCACTTATAATATACCTGTATGAAGAGGGTATAGTCAGGTTGGCGACTGTAAGGTACGATAGAAACGCCGATAACTTATGGAATCCATGTATGCATCTTTGTAACTATAGCATCAACAAATATCATTCTGATTATATAAGATCATCAGATGCTCAAGATGAGGATGTAGGTCATAAGTGGACACTTTCAGCCCTTTTAAGACATCTTAAACTTCAAGGATGCGACACTCATTTACTAATGCTAAACATTGAAGACTTAATAATCAAGGCTGTTCTTGCCTGTGCTCAAACAATTATTTCCGCGTGTAGAATGTTTGTACCTAATGCAAATAACTGCTTTGAACTTTATGGTTTCGATATACTAATTGATAACACTCTTAAACCTTGGTTATTAGAAGTTAACTTATCACCTTCAATGGGTGTGGACAGTCCCTTGGACACTAAAGTAAAAGCCTGTCTAATTACAGATTTACTGACCTGTGTTGGTATTCCAGCATTCAGTCCAGAAATGAGATCGCACTATAATAGTAAATCGTCGCAAATTCGGAGCTCGAGCTGTCACAGACAGGTAGATACAACTGAATCAGGCATTGCAATTCGATCAACAAAAACAAAAAAGAAACCTTTTGGTTTGATTCAATTAACACAGGAAGAGCAGCGCATATTACGTAGTGCACGATTGCAGTACACCAGGCGTGGAGGTTTTGTTCGTATATTCCCAACAGACGACACAATGCAGCGATACGGACATTTTTTAGATTCTGCTAATGGTATTCCAATATCCACACCAAACGTTCAAGGTCAAGCATTCCAGACATTAATAACGCAGCACAATTACAATCAAATGCTGCATTCAAATTTATACTGCCTGGGCTCGCGATGCCTTAAAGATGATAATTGTCAAGAAAACCGTATTAGACAGTACGAACGAGCTTTGGAGACGGACTCCGAAATTCCATTTTTAAAGAAACAAATCGTAGAAAAGTGTGAAGAAGAAGGACGAAGGCTTCGCAAACAGTTACTTAAGAAAATTGGGAGTGGTTCCACATTGACACACTTTCAAGCAAGGCAAACGTTTAGCTTGTATTTAGAGTCTGTTTTACGACGACTGACTCAAGATCCAAAAGATAGTCATGAAAAAATAATACTTAAGTTCTTAAATAGGTATGGTGGAGGAGTAAAACCTCCAGTTTTGTTTCGAAATACGCAAAACATTAGCAAAGCTCGATCGGCAATGGTAGCTAAATTGTTAGGAGATTTCCTGGAACTGTACAAAAGAGATACAGAAGCATATGTAGATTCATTTGATCATTTTGGAATGATACCAACTAGTGCCTATAGTCTATTTTTAATGCATGCCCAAGAATCAGATTTAGAGGCAGTTCTAAGTCACCATACAAATATTACTGGTATAATGCCGTTTTTGTATAACCGATGTGGATTGTCAGTACCACCAACGCCGCCAATTCCGTCCGGATTGCATGGGTTTTTAAGAGCTCTACCAGCAATGGTGTCGGCTTCAGGGCTCTCAAGAGATGTTAGCAAGTATGATGGGTATTTTAAGAGCTGCGATAAAAATTTGGTAGATATGCATGATATTTCATTAAGGTCAAGGAGCACAAGAGATTTCAAATAATAAGGAAATCTGCAATTTATTTGTCTAAATATTCATTCTACAATCTTTGAAAAATCTCTTTTCGATTTGAAAATTAAATACATTAAGGCTGGGCTTAATAAAAAATACGAAAAATAAAACATGCCGTTTAAATTTGATATAGTAAATTATATGCATTTTAAGTTTATTTAAGAAAACTAACCAACACCTCTACTAAGTATTAGTATAATCCTTAAATCCTTAATCCAAAATGAATGTTGTCGAAATAAATCCAAACCGAACCAAGCGGATATGACGGACTTTTGTAAATAACTAGAAAACCTACAGTCTTATAACTAAATATTGCATACTCAAAAACGACTGATCCAGATATTTTCCTACCGCATAAGCAATTAGATATATTGTTTAAAATTTCATTCTTTATATATATGACGATTCCCCTCTTAGGTCGCTGTGCATTAGCTATTACCTCGCAATCAAGACGGACAACAACAGTAAACCCTGGAATTTCAATATTTTCATTTGAGTATGCCGAGGCCTCAACGAAACATAGAACAGACGACTGAAGCATTAACTTATCTGATCGAATATCTTCAATATGACAGTGAATGCTTTCAGTATTATGAAAGAAAATGTCTAGGGCGGAACTGTTAAATAAGTGATCATAATGTGTTCGAAGTAGTTTATCGTCATTTTTCGGAGGCTTAGGAGGAACAAAATCTCCTATGATAAACAAACCGGAAGCAATTGTTGGTCTACTACAAGCTATGTATATTGCAGCACGCTGCATACGAGAGCAAGTGTGAACCACCACTTTGCTATACGTAGCTCCCTGACTTTGGTGAATAGTTATACCTTCTGCAGGTACAACTGGAAACTGCCTGCGGTCAATAGAAACTTGCTAATTTCTTCTATATTGAACACTTTTAACTATTTTCTGAATTGGGCTCCAGGAAGGTTCTGTATCATCTGGAAATTTCATCCATAAAGTTATGGGAGTGCTGGATGCATCAAAATCTATTTGCATTAACATGCCTGTTGCCCCATTAACTAATCCATCCCCAGTATCTTCATCGACCGTAATCATATATTTGGCAGTGGTTTTTAGGAGAAGGGACACACAATCCCAGTGTTTCGGACGACCTAAAGCTACTAACGGCTTATAAGATTATCTTTCTACAAGCCGCAGTTAAATGAGTTGCTTTAATAAAATCATCTGCGGTAGAAATAAATTGATCTGTCGGAATTGAGTTTAGCTTTATAGTGTTATAACTATCTGTCGAAGTAGCATTTGTACTAAATAGATGAATGGCATCATCGGGCACATCCGATTGCTGACAAATGCGGCATCGGACAAGACTAATATCATCGCCTGTCATGTTTTCCGATATTATTTAAAGCAGAAGCAAACGATTGGTCCTCCCGTTATCACATGATTTCTGTGAGCTCAAAATACTTGAAAAGGTCCCACGGGAATGAAGAATAAATTGCACTGTAGGAATCATTAGAGTTGGATTCGAAAATCAAGCGGTTACCTACTGGTAATAACTGTCGTAGATCCCCGAAAACTATGACAGAAATACCACCGAATGGAGAAGTATTTTTAAAAATTTGTTCTAAACGGGAGTCCAACTGGGAAAACATTTTGGAGCCTACCATAGATATTTCATCTATAATAATAAGTTTATGGTCTATTAACCTCGAATGCAAATTATTTACTAAATCATTACTTAAAGCCCTCAAATCAGAACCAGATTGATTAACTGGTAAGGAAAACATGGAATGCAGTGTTGAGCCACTGATTCCGAAAGCAGCTTTACCTGTTGGAGCACACAATAGTATTTTAGGAGAAGTTGGATCACTTCCTAGCCTACTATTGTACATTACGGACAAAGATTGAAAAAGGGCTAAAATGAGTCGGCTCTTCGCAGTCTCTTGCTACTAGTTCTATATTTTCATCCTTCCATGGGACATACAACATAACTAATTCTCGAAAATAATTGCTCCTATCAGTATTAATATTAAATCTCCTATACCTAATTATAATAGGAGTGTTCCTCTTCTTTACGAAGCCACTACCATCGCGAAGTGCGTAAACTAATTGGTAGGAAGCCCTGGGTGTTTCGATGTCATCAGCATAATCTTTATTTTGGCGAGTACCACTATGCCGTTTGCTAAAACTGTAAAAAGCAGCAAAATCAGCTAGGCATAAACTATCTAAAGCATCGGGGCGCTGAACATAATGGTCTAAAAGTCCCATTTCCAATATTGCTACTGAGTCATCGGGTAAGTATTGCAACTGTTACCTAGACTTCCTTAACCCAAACCGATGCTCTGGCAATGAGGTGTTGATAAAAACCACTGCGTTACTGCTTTCGGACAAAGGCATACCTAAACAGCAGTAAACGGCTTCCTGAGCGGATATTTCCGTACCCGACATAAACTTATGCCCTATATTCTGTAACCTTTGCTTTATAGTTACATTGCCCCTGCTAATCTCACTTACAGCTTCACGCATTAGCTTTGAAATTCCTCTCTAGGACTTGTTAATATAAATAACGACGTAACTGCAGCAAGCATAGGGATCAAATATAAACTGTATATCTATATTGGCTCGTGGCAGTAGAAGAAGGTGAGTATTAAAAGCGTTAAGCTTAATTGCTGCGAATGATCACTTTAAATATATTTTGGGCTTCTTTATACTCGACCTGAGTGCATTTATATGCACTCATAACTTAATTTAAGTTGATCGTGGGACAAAAAGTTATTAAAATCGCTGAGGTAATCTATGGTTTCACGATCAAACGGATATTCTTAAACGCTCTGAATCTTTTCGACATTTCTGCGATGCACTTCTTTATTTTCAACATCGTCTTCTAATGGGTATAGAATTTCTGTTTGGGGCATGGGAGGGTATGGAATATCTACATTTTTTTGTGCCCTAACTTGTCGCCTACATGAGTGACCGTGATTGTGAGTTTGGTACTCCAAAAATGGAGCCACATCCGGGTTATTTGTTTCAGTTGTTATAAACTGATCAATAGAGGACTTTACAGACGGAATGCTTGACATATCAGCCAAGTCAACCTTCGGGGCATCTTTCAGCCAAAACATGCCATGAATGTGGGGGGAGCCTCTTTGCTGATACTCAACTCGCCAATAATACTTAATAACTGTGACTGCCAAAAAAACCGCCTACCGTTTTCATTAGTTTTAAAACCTGCCTATAACGAAAATCAAAATACCTAGCGCAAGTAACAGGGTCAGCTCTTATTAGACGGGCTTTATTGTCAAAGGTTAAATTAGCTGCCAATACTTCTGAAATTTCTAACTTATTTACATTCTTAGAAAGTAAAACTAACAGTTCTGCCCATCTAGTCTCTGCTGCCGAAAAGGTTTTAAAAAAAGTCGGAAGACCAATCTGCCTAATCATCGCCCTGACCTTCTTCTTTTCAGCTTCCCAATGAGGAGGTGAAGTGCGAATATTTTTCAAAACCCTATAGCAATCATCGTGACGTATTAATTTTTCTAAGTACTCCTTATTAAGAGCTTGTGCTGCCGTAATGCCTCGTGTGGCGCTGTGCTTACGTAAGGAAATGGAAGTACTGTTCCTTATATTAATCATTTCCAATTTTTTATAATTGAGAAATAATTTATCTGTTCTACAACCTCTCCTATCAAAGTTTCCAAGTTCTGACCTAACTATGGTTATAAAACTTTCTGGACATTTTCTCTTAATGCCAGCAAAAATAGTTGGGAAGGCCAGCTCCTCTGAATCACAATCTTCGATCATGTCTAAAAGACGCTGACCCTCTCCAGGAGCTATAACTATTCTTTGCATGGCAATATTTTCGACAGGGACGTTTACTAATAATGTTTCCTGGCCTCCTGGATTAATTTCTTCTTCTATATTATTCTGCTCATCCATGGAGGCTTGAGCAGATCTTGCCACTAACTCCGATACTAAGTCCCTGTCGTCAGCAGATGCAACAAACGGAACTTCGTCAGACGAAAAGGACGACAACCACTATTCGTTAACAGTAATTTGATGCTTTCTGTAAAGCTCGGTGTTGACTTAAAATTGTATTGCATCAGCAACTTTAGAAGGCCTAATGGCCATGAAATCATAGCTATATTCCATCCTACGTTTAAGATGAATTTGAATCACCTCGCTGTCATTAAACGCCTTTGGAAGGGACGTAACAACATTGGCCACAGGAATTGGTACATTGACCACTGCTCCTTTAATTGCATTTTGGCGGCCATATCCTAAGGACTTAATAATCATGAAAGGAAGGCGATGGGAAATCAGCCTTTCCTCTAAAGGCGTTAAGCCTTTCAAACAATCTGGCAGATCGGGAAAATCAAGGCCATTTGTAATAGAAGTTTTTGGTTTTTTGCCTAATTTAATGCTACTACTGCACGTTTTGCAAGAACTATATTTATTATAATCGGAGGGAATTATAGAGGATAGATATAAAATATCGGAGCTTACTTCTGCACTACACTTGCTTTCAATCTGGCAGATCGAGAAAATCAAGGCCATTTGTAATAGAAGTTTTTGGTTTTTTGCCTAATTTAATGCTACTACTGCACGTTTTGCAAGAACTATATTTATTATTATCGGAGGGAGTTATAGAGGATAGATATAAAATATCGGAGCTTACTTCTGCACTACACTTGCTTTCAATAACCTCACGAGAAATTTTGTCCACTTGATGTGGAAACCATAAGCCTTTGCAGCAAAGGGAAACTTGATTGCTTAACCGTTCTATTGAATGCAGCTATCAGCCGATCTAAGTTATGTCTAATAGCTGGAGAAATTCTATTATTCGCACGTTCTTTCCTGTTCCTGGTAGCATTGCGCCTATTCTCTGCTATCCTATTACCTGTACTACTCCTATACTGGCTAATTCGCTGCGACAAACTTATATTCGCGTCAAAAGCGTCCTGTCGTGCTTGAATTCGAGCACTTCGCCTTGCACTTGTATTACGTGATTGCTCAATTATCCTACGAATCGGATTCTCTCTAACCTGAGACCTTTGATTTCTATCCCTAGCTCTTTCTAATAGTCGTCGTCCTATGTTTTGTCGATCGCGTGCTCGTCGAATATTGTCTTGTACTTGTTCGTTTGCCCGGTAGACTGGGTCTTGTCTGCGTCTCGATCGACGCGAAGTATTATCTAATTGCTCCTGTTGTCTAACTGGAGAATTAGCTCGTCGAGTCGAGTGGTCAACAGTATTTTGTTTTTGTTCGTTTGCCCGGTATACTGGGTTTTGTCTGCTTCTCGATCGACGCGAAGTATTCGCCAATTGGTCCTATTGCCTAACTGGAGAATTAGCTCGTCGAGTTGAGTGGTCTACAATATTTTGTTCGCTTGCTCATTTGCCCGGTGGACTGGGTCTTGTCTGCGTCTCGAACGACGCGAAGTATCAGCTAATTGCTCCTGTTGCCTAACTGGAGAATTAGCTCGCTGAGTCGAGTGGTCAACAGTATTTTGTTTTTGTTCGTTTGCCCGGTATACTGGGTTTTGTCTGCTTCTCGATCGACGCGAAGTATTCGCCAATTGCTCCTGTTGCCTAACTGGAGAATTAGCTCGTCGAGTTGAGTGGTCTACAATATTTTGTTCGTTTGTTCTTTTGCCCGGTAGACTGGGTCTTGTCTGCGTCTCGAACGACGCGAAGTATCAGCCAATTGCTCCTGTTGCCTAACTGGAGAATTAGCTCGTCGAGTCGAGTGGTCAACAGTATTTTGTTTTTGTTCGTTTGCCCGGTATACTGGGTTTTGTCTGCTTCTCGATCGACGCGAAGTATTCGCCAATTGCTCCTGTTGCCTAACTGGAGAATTAGCTGGTCGAGTTGAGTGGTCTACAATATTTTGTTCGTTTGTTCTTTTGCCCGGTAGACTGGGTCTTGTCTGCGTCTCGAACGACGCGAAGTATCAGCCAATTGCTCCTGTTGCCTAACTGGAGAATTAGCTCGTCGAGTCGAGTGTTCTACAGTATTTTGTCTTTGTTCGTTTGCCTGTAAACTATGTCTTGTCTGCGAACTTGGTTTCGTTGCCTATTCTAATTTCTCTCAGTTTGGCTAAAACCTTCATTTTCCCTACGCTCTCGTTGGGACTCTATATTGTTGATGCTCTCCTGCTCAGCTCTCGTTGGGACTCTATATTGTTGATCCTCTCCTGCTCAGCATATTCAGAATTAGACCTATATAACGCATTTCTAGCTCATTGTCTATGAGACCTATTCAAAACTGACAACATTTTTGCACTAGGCATTTTACTTAACTTTAAAACTTTAATAAAAAAAAATGTAATATAGTGAAATTTGTAATTTAAATTATTTAATTCCAATAAATTATTTGCAATATAATTTATTAGAATTATATTAATATTAATATATACACTTATATATTAGTATATTGTTATATGTCTGAAATAAATAAAAAGTAGGTAATATTTGTATAGTCTTTTAAAAGACTTTAAAAATATAATTATAATATATTTAAAAACTTGCGATTTTAGCTAAAATGGTTCTCCAAAGAACACTAAACACAATGCTTCACAAGCTACTCACAAGTTTCTCGGCCGAAAACTGTTTTTATCGATAATGCACTGTTGTTATTAAAATTGTCACAAAACACTGATATTTATTTATTTTCAACCGCTCGGAACCGACGAAAATAGTATAATTAAAAATCGTCGTTAAATCAGTAACGACAACACGCAAGGGTCTGTAGTGTCACTAACCAAACAGCATATAACAGATAACACCGCTCGATTCCGAAGCTAACTGTCAACTAAACCAGTGCCTGTCCTGGAAACTGTCAGGAAATCTAATTTTTAGTAAATTTCTCAAACAGTGTTTTGGATTTCTTAGATTTTATTGCATTTAACGGGCGAAATTTCTAAACAAATTTATGAAGGTGCAGCAGGTCATAAAATTAGTTAAGTGATCAGTCACTTGACCTACATATGCAGGCGCAGGTGGTTGCCAAAAGTTTACCCTTTCGGCCCAACGGGCTGCTACATGTAATAAGGGGTCAAAATTCATTCATCAAAATTCAAACACAAAATCATAAAAAAGGGGGTGGGGGGGGCACGCGTCATATACAAAATATGCACATATACGTGAATAGCAAGTCCAAAAACTTTTAAATGCACACATGCCAACGCTTAGGTATACTTTCCAACAATAGCGAGCTAAAATGCAAGAATTTCGCATTGACGTGGCAAACCTTTTCATTATATTATATTACTCGTCCCTTCAAAAGGGAAGATATTTGAGAATAATTGAATTGGTGCGCATTTTTGCTTGTGCGGACACATACACACACAAACATTTAAACGGTACCTAGACATAAAGAGAGCATTGAGAGTAAGTGCGAGCAAGATAAAAATAAACAGCGATGCCGTTCTATCGCACAATTCATTTGGAAGAGAGTAAGCCAAGCAGTTTCCTGTATGACATCATATGTATATCTTACTCTTTTTTTGGGCCAGATTTCTTCTACGGCATGTCCCATCTACATATATGCTCTTTGGTTAGTGATACGATGCAATCGCAATTGTAATTCTTTTTGTATGCATTTGCGTATACAGAAATTCTAGCGCTTTGCGCCAGCTGCCGCTGACATATGGCCGCCTACATATGTATATAACCACATGGTTTCTTTAACAACTTCTATGTATCTTAACCGATCTTGATGAAATTCAGCAGTTGATATTATTGTGCAATATTCGTGTATTCTTAAAAAGACAATTGTAGCTTTAATTAGTGGGTACCTTGCTCAAAAACAGGATTTCGATATTAAAACAAGTAAGTCGGGAGTTCCCGACTAGGGGATACCCTGAACCCTCTTCTTCCAACACCAAATGCAGCTCGCGCTTCATGCTCGTTTGCTTTAATAATAAAAATAAATTAAAAAGAACGTTTCCTTAGCAGGGTTCGAACTTGGAACTAACCGCACTACTTGCCGCCGCCTCTACTCAACAGCCACATCAGCCAAAAAAAAAAATGTCCCTCGGTAGGTCTGGAACTCGCAGCAGACCGCACTACCTGCCGCCGCCTCTACCCAACAGCCACACCAATTATTGAGTCTTAATGAGAAAAAAACTAATTAAAATAGCAGCACAGAAAAGAAGAAAACTGTGATTTTCAGAAAACCACACAGGTAGACTGTGCCTCTTCCGATGTGTCTACCCGCAGATGTTTTCTGTGCCAGAAAGAAGAAACAGTATCCATGTTATATATTTGTGTAATGTAATGCCTGACGCCACCGAGATCTCTTTACATCCAGATATTTATATTGGGTATAAGTATTACCGCTCCTTTTCCAGTGCATTGGTTCACCCACCGTTTTTGCACAGGTCGAGGGTTGCCAGCTTGCAGGTATCAATTGTCTCTCTTCTCTTATTTGTCGAATCTCGTAGATTTGTTTAGACATTTTCCGAAATACCATCTTTACCCTCTATGTGTTTGTTTGCAAGTCTAGCACCCGGGCTTAAGATCTTCCGGTCTTGTATGTTGTTTATTGGCATGCCCTACTCTTGTCGTCTTGAATTAAAGTCGCCCACCAATATGCACTCTCCTTTATTTTGCGAGGCGGTGTCCTTTTTCTCAATTAGGTTGCTGTCAAATATTTGAATGTTATCACTCGGTGATAAGTAGCTCCTGAAAATGTGGTAGTTGTTGACTCTTTCATGGACAAAACAGTTGACCTTCATTAATGTACTGGATACTGATTCTGCAAGGTATTTAAATAGCGACAGTTTTGGTGGGATCCTCTATACTTAAGCAACCCTCTCATACTTGGGTTTTCCTGGCCCTGGCTGCGCAGTTCTTCGTTCTTGAAAATTGGAAGTTAGAAACAGCCTTTCATCTTATGGCCGCTCTCTCCACATCTGATACAGAGGTCTCTTCTATCAGGTCCTGTACACTGGCTGAAGACATGGTTAATATTGGAACATTTTAACCAGTATTTGATGTCTACCGCTATTACCAATTGAATTTACGATTCCTTGGTGAAGCTGTCCACATCACTTAATTAACTGATGATTAACTTTTCTGTAGCTGATTCTTTAAGTAACTAATTATGTCTGCAACTTGCAATTACATGAAGAAATTCGCTTAACTTAGACGCGCCGTCCTTGACATGCATGCTTATATTTCTGTGTACGTGCATAGCATGTTTCATTTTGGGTAACAGCATTTTTCTACGGATCACATTTTGAGGATTTCCAACAGGGTCGCACTGGGTGATGGCTCGCTTTCATTACAGTGTACTTCCATCGCAGCTTAATGCATCGCCCTGTCCACGTGCACATATACGTGCACTTCATACTGCTTCTTGTTTACATTGTAACGCATTTGAATGCACATGTCCGACCCCATAGAGTATATCTATCCTAGATAAGTATCAACATACTAGTTAATCTATCCATGAACGTCTGTCCGTCCGTCAGTCTATCCGTCTGCCTATATTTATTCTAACTAATCTCTCAGTTTTAGGGCTATCCTCTTCAATCTTTGTATAGGTATGTTCTTCTGTTGCAGGCAGTAAATATGTCTGAAGCGCCCGAATCAGACCACTATATCATATAGCTGTTATAGGAATGACAGGTACGTTTTTGCAAGTTATGATATGTTACTTGCAACCAATCGAATTTGATTTGAATGTAATCAATGTAACCATATTATGTGATAAGATAATAAGCAACTCAGTGCAAACAAAAACAAAAAGAGGATGAATAAAGAATTCAATTCTTGAATCGGAGCCGTACGGAACGGACAAGAATTTTCATACTTAAACTCGGAGTTTATAAGTTTATTTATATTTCCTTAGCATCTTTCCATAGACATTTAAACTGAAATCCTGGCGATTGCAGCGGCATGTGCTCCTTTCTGAAGCTACGCAACAATGCAGGTGCTGCTGCCTAATTTAATGCTACTACTGCACGTTTTGCAAGAACTATATTTATTATAATCGGAGGGAATTATAGAGGATAGATATAAAATATCGGAGCTTACTTCTGCACTACACTTGCTTTCAA
>NW_026998656.1:0-60728 GCF_035044405.1 Drosophila montana | reverse complement strand
ATAAAACGACTTATATACAAAAGGCAGCGCTGCCCCTGAGGACTGCGCAGCCTTAGGTTTAGTAATAATGAAAACCAAATGTAAGAATCAGATGAATAAAGTCGTGGGTAGCGATTACAACTGTTGCTCCCACTTAACTACAACCTAAACCTAACTACCTAACTACAGAGGGAACTTTATTTTTATTTTTACTTCCGATCAGATAACGTTATAATGGGTAATTTTGAGGAGAAAAGACGACAATCCCAATGCTCGGCTGGAATTTTTGAGAGTTGGAGCTTTTTTCCTTGATTGTACTTTTGTAGCTCCTCTACGTTCGCATATAACTCAAAACTTACAGTAGACAAATATAACAACGAATTTTTATTTGGCTGTTAACTAGAATACGTTTAGTTTGTTTATCCCACGATGCAAAGATATCGTGATTTTAAAGGGGACCTAACAACAATTGCTTTAGCTTCACCACTTCCTATGGCATTTAGGTGGAATACTCAAACTTGTTTTGTTGATCTAGCTAGTCGTCGGCCACCGCAGATAATCCCAATTCAATATTTTACTGTCGCATGGCGGTGACCGGAGCTTCTGACTTAGGGGGGCTAGGGAAACTTGAGGAGCTGGCCTACCTAGTGCGAAGACAGTTTTAGTTTGCTCATTGTATTGAGATCCGCATGAAGTAGAAGTAGTAGATCTGGTGACTGGTGATATCTGTGACCCCAACAGCCAAGTTGCTTATAGCAACTTATAGCCGTGACTATCTTTCCGTCTGTTTCTTGCAGTCAGTACTAATGTTGGACTGTGCTAGTTTGAACCGATAAAACTGCCATAAAACGATCGGTTGAATACTATGTTCTTGTATTTAAAACATTTTTATATATCAAGACGCCCCTGTAGCTCAGGGAACCGGACGTTCTTAAGCGACGGCAATTTCTTAGAATACCGTTCAAGCTCAGAAATCGATTAAGGTTACGAATCTTTGATAACAGGCACTTTGGTTTGCAAAACGCCCTGTTGTAATCTAAAAATCTTGTAAGCATATCGTCAGAGGGCGAATAGTTGCCATGGGAGCCTTTACTGTGCACTTTTGCAAAAAGGTCCCTTCACACAGCTCTGGTGTTATGGGCAACTGTGGTGACAGTTGTCTACCAAATCCTGGGAAGTGACACCTTTGTAAGCCATATCGGCTGGATTCTCCTCGAAGCGAACAGGGCACCAACTGCTAACGTTGATGGCTTTTGCTATGCTTGTGACCATGTTGGCTAGATAGGTAATCCATCTAAATGCTGCTGTCGTAACCAGGCAAGCACGCATCGTAGAGTCAGCCCTGTTTCGTACTGAACAGCTGGTAATAAAGAAGGATAGTTAGTAACAGTTCGGCGAGAAGAATGGCTCTGCATAACTTTAAACGGGGAAGAGATACCATTTTAATAGGAGCAATCTTGGAGATTCAGAGTTAGCATAAATCTTGCGCTGTGAAGCATCGCAATATTCGTGCACCTAACCCCAACAGTTAAATTGCTATAGCCATGTTCATCTATTCGTCTGGTTGTTCATCTCTGTTGCAGTCAGTACTAATGCCTGAGCGTGCCGGTTTGAACCGATAAAGCTGCCATAAAACGATCGGTGGAAAACTATTTTCTTGTATTACAAACATAGTTGTGTATCTAGATAAGCTGACCAAACGCGCCATTTACTTGATTTATTATGCTGACAATATAAGAGCCAAATTTAGTGAAGATCGCACTACTATATTATATACTTCAATTAGAGGTATTAATCAAACAAAGAGTTTATTATAAAATATTCTGCTTCAGCATTTAGCAGCTTTCTGCCACAAATCTTCTTAAACCTTTCCGTAGTTGCAGATATTGTGAACTGAATTTATTTTTTTATCTCATGCTGTCGTTATCTTATATTTAGTATTCAATTCAAATTTAATTCAATCAAGTTATCCTTAACATCATAAGTGACCAGCTTCTTTGCAAATCTTTGCTGTTACTGTGGATCTCGCCGATGAAAACAAAAACTTGAATTTTGCACCGGCGAATCTAATTTGAAATATTCAAATACTTAAACATTCAATATTTAACACCAAATAGAAAATTATACACAATATATTTGCTTCCTTTAAGAAAACAAAGAATTGTACTTTATTGAGCAGCTTCCAGGGTTGACGCCAAATATGAAAACAAGTAATAGCATAGGCATGATGCACATACATATATGTACACCAACACATTGCCCAGGAATAGCGCTCCAGTCATGCCCGCAAATATAATACTCTAAATAGAATTGCAATTGCGATTATATTGTATACTGCGCTCTATATGTGCTGCTATTCTCATTTTGCTCATATACCCTTTCAAAAAATAGTATTATTTTATCATGAAATGTGTAGTGCATATAAGAACACATCTCCGACCACATAAAGAGTATATACTCAGCATTAACAGCCAAGTTGATATTGCCATTTTCATATGTATGTTTTTCACGAACTCTCCGTTTTCAAGTTTTCGTCTCACAACTTTGCATAGGTCCGTCTTTCTGTAGCAGGCAGTACATATGTCGGAACCGGTTGGATTGGACCACTATATCTTATAGATGCCAGAGGAACTATCGTGTCGAAAAGGTTGTTCTCCAATTGATAATACATAAAAAGGGTTAATGTTTTTGTGTAAATGTAGCAGAAGCAGAAGGATGCATCTCCGACCCCATAAAGTATACATATTTTTTATCTGCATCAAGAGCTGAGTCGATCTAGCCTTGTCCGTATGTCTGTCCGTGCGTCCGCGTGTCCGTATGTATGATCGCGTCGTGCCTGCGCGGCACATACACACACAAACATTAAAACGGTACATAGACTAATTGAAAGAGCACAGAGTTAACCAAAGCAGTTTCCTGCAGTGGGAGCGAGATAAAAAACAGCGATGCCGTTCTATCGCACAAATCATATGGATGAGAGTAAGCCAAAGCAGTTTCCTGTAGAGTGAGCGAGTAAAAAGACAGCGTTGCCGTTCCACGACACAGGCCTTATGTATTCTTACTCTCTTGCTGTGAGAGCATGCGGGCATGTCTCGAACCCGAACAAAAACGAAGGCGACTTTGGACCAGCCGCACTTAAAACGCTTGTCACCACCAATTGTACGGTTTGTCCAGTCTATATGTTATTTGGTTAGTGGTACAAGTTAGCTTCCGATAATCGATAACTTGCCCGGAGTTCAAAGAATAAATAAAATTCGATGTCAAAATCCAGTTTTTGAGCCCTAGTATCCAAGTTTCACATATAGCTTCTAGAATTGTATAGGCAGATCAAGTATCTTTCATTTTATTGCTATCGCCAACCCCCACCACCGTCCCATTCCTATAAATCAAATATATCATCAATTGGCAGTGTCCACCATTTAACGCCACATTTAATTGATACTATAAGAATATTATATTGCACAATAAGATCTACTGATGAAAAGTTTACAAAGATCGGTTAAGAAACATTGAAGGTTTTAAAGAAAACGTGTGCTTACATTGATATTGGCAATACATATATACAAGTGCACACATACATCCACATGCATACACAGAAATAGAACTGCCGTTGCGATTGTAACGTACGCTTGCTCTATGTGTGTGCTTATTATTTTATAGCTGCTTTTGGAGAATGAGGCGGTGGAACGTCTGAATGGATTCGCGAGTTCGTGTACATTATAGAAAAGCAATTCGTTTTTACATTTTTTTTATAAATTTTTCAGCAAATGAGCTCGTAAAGCGATTGTTTTTATTAGAAAGCTATCCCCTAGTCAGGCTATCCCCTAGTCGGATACTTCCGAATAGCCTTTCTCCTCTATGCTCAAGAAATGTCACATTTTCAAGTTTCACATATTGGTGTCCCATTGGCAAGTGTCGGTTGTCATTAACATGCGAGTGGCAAAAGTACCGCTTTTCTAAATAAACAGCTGATCGAGTTGCTTTAATTTACATCAGCGCCGCAGAGATTTCCTTCAAAAGTCGAATAATACGCCCCCGAAGTAGGGGCTCCATTTAATGGACTCTTTGCGAGATTTGACCAACTTTAAATGTTAAAAACTGTGGGATTATTAAAATTTAAAATTATAATTTAAAGTTACCGCTTAATTTCGTTGCAATATCAGCAATTTAAGGTAATGAACACATTCACATTTTTCACAACATCGATACAAAACTTGATAAATCATCGCAAAAAACACGAACTGTTCAGGGCGAATTAACACATTTTTGAACAATGTGACATTTTTGAAATATGTGTGAAATGTGTTTTCTTATGGGAAAACGTACAGGCCGCTTTTTACCCGTTTTGCAAAAATGTGACATTTTCAGAAATGTGGTCAGTGGACAGAGGCTATTACTTGTTTTGATAATGATTTTGCGCAAATGTATGTAATAGGCAGAAAGAAGATCCCCATATTATATTTATTCTTAGTCAGCTCCGTTTTTATGAACGCATCTCTCCAAACACTCAGTGAGGCACAAAAGATTATTTAAATGGTGCAAATCAATGATTTGCCTACACTCTGGCAATCTCTAATCTTCGACTATGAGACGAAAAAACACATTGTTTGGGCTACAGCTAACCCACAAGAGCAATCGCGCTGGCCTAAGAGCGTATATAATAAGAGAGCTCATGAAAAGAGCGAGTTACGAAAATGCATATGTGCTTAGATCAGCCGCATTGAGTAATGTCTTATCAGTCAATGGATCAGGCGCTATCACGGTTGAGTTGAGTTGAAATTAGTGGGTCTCTCTAGGCCTTGAGCTTTAAGTCTTATTACTTCAAGTTCTCTTACTTTCTTGTATTTTGTAATTCTATTGAGCTTTGAATTTGCTAGCTAAGTAGCAGTTGAATTTGAAACATATGTTGAAGTCTGTGAGTATCCAAGCCACCGGTCGTATGCTCTGTGTAGGTCAGATTAATAAATATAATTTATTTAAGTTAAATTCAATAATAGTTGAAGCCGTTTAAAATAAACAACCCCGCTCTTGAACTTATGAGAGCAACCGTTTGGGATTTTTTCTAATCTCAACATTCCCAATAATCGTGCAAAACCCTCAAAGCCGCCTCGGTTGGTAACTACGCCGCAGGCCGCATCATATATACGAGTAGGTTGGGGCTCCGCGATTGGACTGAGGACTTTGGGATTAGACATTGGATAGTGATTGCTGAAGACAATGCGACTTAATTGAACGGGTGAGTGTAATTTGACACTAACGAGTTAGATTAGGTGATCAGAATGGCCGAAAACCTCATATATTTAACTTTTGAGCAACCTGCACTGTTAGTTTCGTTGGAGAAATCACTGAAAAAATACAAGGCTGAAGAATCGGTACATACGGAAACCCAGCTTGAAGCCAGGCTCGAATCGCGGGTAAAAATTAACGCAGAATTTAAACACAACCATCACAACGAGGACATTAAAACAAGTTATTTTGATACGGCAATCAGGGATGTGTTTAAGGAGGCCTTCATCGTAAGAGTAGCTGAATTACGTAATGAGTTGCATGAGCACAAGGAGCAAAGCCATCCGGCTTCTACCGCACACAATGAGACGTGTTTGCATCAGACTATGAATTAACAGTGTATAACCCCTATGAAGGAAGTGAAGCTGCTCACGGTTAGGCTGCCAACTTTCAGAGGTATTCAAAGATTGGCCGGCATCCAAGGACGTGTTCCTATCGTGTGTCCATCACTGTCGGAGACTTAGTGACTTACATCGCTTCCATTGTTTAAAGGATTCGCTATCAGAGGAAGCTGCTAAAGATAAGGAGCACTTCACCTTGATAGAATCGAATTACCCAGTGGCATGGAGAATGCTGGTGAATTTATATGACAATAAACGAGTATTGTTTTCACATTACATGGATGTTTTTGATTATCAATTAGCAGTTCCACATGGAGACGCCGAGTGTCTAAGGCGGTTTCTGCACACCTGCCGCGCATGTGTGAATTCGTTGGAGAAAGCTGGAGTTGATCTAAAGCAGCAATCTGAAGTTTTGTATATTGTATGATGAAAAGGCTACCTAAGCAATTAAAAGTATATTGGGAACGTTCATTTGCGTCGTCGACAGATCTACCGACATTTGAAGAGCTTTGTGTTCACCTCGAGTCTCAATATGAAATCATGATTATGGCATCGTCGGGAAGTTGCAAAGAAACGCAGTCAATAGATAGCCGCAGGAAAAAAAGGCAAGACCTATATGGCTTACGTGCAAACCAAAGAGACACAAAAGCTTCATTTATTACTTGACAAGCGGACAGATGCATCGTCTGCGGCAAGGAGGAGCAGTAATGGAGCTTGTAATGTATTCAAGGACATGTGTGCGTCGAATCGTAAGCGAATCAAGCAGCTGCATGTGGCAGCTCGTGAAATTGTTCAAGGTACGCCGAGTGGCACCACACTCCAATTCACCTGGATAAAACTCGTGGTCAAATGGATGCGCCTAGAAACGGAGCCCCAAGGAAGGCGGATACAAGTGCCCAGCAAGTATCTACAAATTTAATTAGCGCAAAGAATGACGTCCTGCATTTTACAAGACAGGAGGTCTTGTTACTAACTGCAATGTTGCTTATCGAGTCCAAAAATGGCTCCCCCTTGAAATTTCGAGCTTTTGTGGATCAGGGTTCCCAAGCATCGATTATCCAGAGAGTGCAGTCAAGCAATGGGAAATCATTGATGGACATTTAAGCAATTGCGCCAAAATTACACTTGTAGTTGCCTGAAGTTTTTCTCAATTGGCGTGGTCTCAGATTCGTGTTTATGGCTGATGTAGGAAAAAAGTACATGTGCATCAATATTCCAAGGGACGATGCCCAGTATCAGTGCATATTATTACCCAGCCCGCAAAAGCAATTCTTATTGATATCATAAACAACATTTCGGAATAAGTTTCTATTCCAATTACTTATTCCTTTCACAATTATTAGACCCGTTTCAATCATTACGTCCACTTAACGCGCAGTTGCGGCTTTGCTAACATAAAGATCCAGACTCCAGGCTCTAACATAAACATAACAGCGCAACCACTTAACGTAAAGATCTCTTCCGCAATTCATAACGTAAACTAAAGATCCAGATTCTCATGCGCATTTCCTTAACGTAAACTAAAGACCTATATTCTCGTGCGCAATTCCTAACGTTAACATAACTCTAAGCATTTAGCTTACGCAAGCCGCCCTCGCGAGCTTTTCAAATTTAAGAAAAGAATTTGAGATTTTGAGCTTTAAGAAAATAAGCTTTATCATAAACATAGCTGACTTGCAGCATAAGTTCATAATTGTACTTCAGTTCTAATTTTGGATTCAAATAAATCGGAAGCTTCCAGCCTTCCACAATAAAAATATTTTTTTCAATTAGTCGACACTAATTGGTTAATTGGCGCCCAAAGTGGGGGTCGCGAAGAAAAGGATAGTTAAAAAAAAATATCCTTAGTGATTCGCGAGTGAGAAAAGTGCCGATATACAAATCCAGAACTGTTCTCAAAAAAGAGCGTTAAAAATTTCTTATAAACGGAAATACCGTGTGTCTCTAAAAGAAGCATTAAAAATTTCCAACAAACGCAAATATCCTGTTTCAAAAAAACTCGACAGAGCATAAAAAAGTTCCGATAAACGGAAACACAAAGTGTTTGCAAACATAAGGAATTGAAAGTCAACCAAAAATGTTCAACAATCTCAAACACCGTTAAATAAAAACATTTGTATGTGACTAATTATAAAAAATCATAAAACAAAAAAAAGATACTTAAAAGTGAATCGAAAATTTCAATATATGAAAAGATCGTTAAAAGAAGACCCTAAACCCAGAAGGAAAGAAAGAAAACTTAACCCTAAAACCAAAAGGAAGGAAGGAAGACTTGGACGACTTTATAATCACCGATAAAGAAAGAACTTCTACGTTATTTTTATGCTATAAAATTATTTAAATTGTAGTAGTAAGAAGTAAATTTTATATACCAGAACATTTGTAAGGATAATAATTGTGAAAAGCTGGATAATCAAATAGAAAGTTTAATTGAAGGTATTCAAAATTTAAAAATGGCTTACAATAACTTGACAGCTGATTTGGTAGCTCAGTTGATAGCAACTCAGACTAGAGCACTTCAAGAGCAAATTGCAGAATTGAAATTGCAAATTACTCTCTCTTCCAATAATAAATAAGAATTTAAAATAATTGAAATTATTGACTTAATTCGTTGCGATGAATCATTCGATGTAACAGGTAAAGCCAATGACACCCTGACCAATCACGGTACAGTTCTTAACTTTGAAGCTATACTTGCAATATTGGATTTCGCCTACAGTGATAGACGGCCAATCTACATAATAGAACAGGAATTGAGTATTTTACGACAGGTTAACCTAACTGTTTTCGAATACTACTATTTGGTTAATAAAAAATTAACCCTTTTGAAAAACAATACGATTATGACATATGGCGATAAAGCCAGCATCATTACTGAAATGAATAAGAAGAACAGGGACAAAGCCTTAAGAATTTTTATCACAGGCATCAACGGCTCTTTATCAGAAGTTTTGTTTTCCCTTAAACCAGAGAATTTGCCTAATGCTTTGGCAAAAGCTCAGGAACTCGAAGCGAATTACCAAAGGGCAAACTTCGCTTACAATCACTTCACCAACACAAAACAACGTAACAATCCAAACCCAGGGCAAAAATTATCAATAAAAGAGAGCTGAAATCCCAAACCAAACTAATAAAAGGTATGGCAATCACTTAAGGTTCAATCAAGTTCCACAAAACCAAAATTTTGCGCAAAGCTACAAGATTCGTCAATCTCCACCGGAGCCCATTGATGTTGACAAATCCATACAACTACAAAATACACCTTATCCGTATCCCCAAAATCGAAATTCTGCTCAACCAAAAAAACGGGAATACGCTCCCCCTTCGGCTCAGCAACCTAACAAGCTCATGTGTATTAATAACCTTGAGGAAGACAATTTTTTAGAGGAAGAGGGGGAGAACTCCCCTTCATTTTCACGATAAACAAAAAAAAAATAAAAATTTGAAAATATTAATTGACTCCGGTGCTACCGCTTGTTATATAAAAGAGAGTATATATGATAATGCAGAAGAATTAGTTATACAAAAAAGAATAAAATTTGTAAACCGTTACAGTATTATAACGCACTTTCATTATATAAACATATTTGGCAAACGCCACAGATTTTACGAAGTTAAAAATCTAGACGCAGATCTATTAGTCGCCTATAATATACTGATGGAGATAAAAGCAGTAATCGACTTATCAAATGGAACTCTGATTCATAATAACAAAACGAAAAAAATTAATTTCGTAAAACATGTCAAAGAAACGGTTGGCAATTTAAAAAGTTCTAACGAAGACTATTGTTGCCTCTTATTTGGACTTTCAAAACGGAAAATGTCAATCATTTTCCCTATTTAATATATTCGATACAGAATCATCGTCTTTAAGTGACGCCCCCGTACCAGAAAAATTAAAGTTGACGATAATCTTAAGGAAGAAAAGCTAAAGAAATTAAAAGTCAAAAAGAGCAGACGTCGAAAGATGTCGGTATCCTCTACGACAAGTTCTTCTTTATGCAAAATAAATCATTCCATTAATGAAATGGATGATTCGAGTATCCTTGAGCAACAAGTCGTTCAACAAATGGAAGCTAAGCAATCTCAGATATTAGAGGAGAGATAAGAGCAGTAAACGAGAATACAATTTATAGTAAACAATATCCTTATCCTCATTCAGCTAACAATTTTGTAAGTCAGGAAATAAACAGGATGTTAAATAAAAAAATATAATAAGGCCCAGCAGAAGTCCTTATAATGCCCCGGTATGGGTAGTAGGAAAAAAGGGTTTCAATGAAGATGGAACACCAAAAAATCGATTAGTAATTGATTTCAAAAAACTTAATAACGATACAATCCCCGATAGGTATCCAATGCCCGTTCCTTCAGTCATCTTGTCTAACCTTGGCAAAGCGCGACTCTTTTCAACAATCGATCTAGAATCTGGATTTCATCAGATTCTAATGAAAGAAGAAGACATAGAAAAAACAACGTTTTCCATTAACAATGGAAAATACAATTCCTTCGTTTGCAATTTGGGCTTGCGAACGCACCAAGTATATTTGAGAAAGCAATGGACAATATATTGCGTAAAAATCGGAAATACTTGTCACATTAATATGGACGATATTATAGTTTTTTCAGATAATCTGAAACAACATTTTGATGATTAAAAAAAACATGAAAATTTCTTTGGAAAAATCAAAATTCTTTAGAAAAGAAATAGAATTTGTAGGATACATAGTAGCATACATTTTGAGGTCTCTGTGCAAGGTAGAATTTCTGACGTACCAGTCAGCACCCGTAATTCGGCGCAAGGCCAAGTTTTGGAGTGTCTGAATCCGTCTTGGATTTGTCCGAGATGCAATGCCCCAAACCTGAATACCGTATCTCCAAGTTGGTGCCACCACGACGTTGTAAACTGCCCGTTTGCAGCGAAGTGGCATTGGGCTGTTGGGGTTTAGTAGCCAGTTGGCCTTGGCCATCTTATAGCGGCACTGCATAAGAAGGCCGTCGATATGCGCCCGAAAAGTAAGCCTCTTATCCAGTACAATTCCAAGATACTTGGCGCTTCTGCCAGGGTGAAGGGGGATACCATCTATCTAGACTGCTGGAGCCTTGCCACTCCTCAGCGTGTAGTTGACCGCCTGGCACTTCGAGGCATTGAGCTTGATGTTCCATCTGCGTGTCCAGCTCTCAAGCAAGTGGATGTATTCCTGGGCCCCGTCAGTGGCTTCATACTCGCAGTGGGCGGATTAAAATATTGCCACGTCATCGGCAAATGTGGCCATCAGGTATTTGCCTGGGGTGGCAAACTCGTGTAGGTCATCCGGAGTGGGGATGTCTGCCGTGTACAAATTATAGAGAAAGGGACCCAGTACTCTGCCTTGAGGGACACCCGCCTTCATTTTGCGGGCAGGAGAGATTGCTGCTCTAACTTTGGCTTCGAACTTTCGCTCCATTAGATAAGAGCGCAGAAGTAGAAAGAAGGGGGCGGGAAGACTCATCCTGATTTTCTGGAGCAATCCATTAATCCAGACTCGGTCGAAAGCCTGCTTAACGTCTACAAAGACTCCATAGCAGTAGTCTTTGTCGTCGTAAGCCTTAAGAATATGGTAAATCACTCTGTGAACCTGTTCAACAGCGCCATGCCCTCCCCTGAATCCAAATTGGTGATCAGGAAGGATGGCCATGTAATCCATAAGCCTTGAAAGTCGGGCGACAATCAGTCTTTCCCAGACCTTCGACAAGGGAGGCAGGAGAGTGATCGGCCGATATGACTTAGGTTCATATTCCGGCTTGCCCGACTGATGGATCATATGGATCCTCGCTAACTTCCACTGGGCAGGGAAGTGTTGCATCCTTAATATGGCGTTGAAGATCAACGTTATAAAAAGGAGCGCGCGCATTAGTAGGGCCTTCAGAGTGGTGTGGCATATTCAATCATGGCCCGGTGCTTTAGCCCTGGGAAGGACTTTGACGACATTGGTCACCTCCTCCACGCGGATGGGGCCGATAGGTGGTGACATCTGTAGCGGTGTCTCCAACGCTCGGGTTGTTTCATCGAGCTCTTCTGGGGAGGCCAGATCGAAAGGTGTAAACCGTTCCTCCAGGTGGCTGGCGAAGGTATCAGTTTGCTCTTCGTCTGTAAGGCAGTATTTACCATTGTGGCGAAGAAGGGAAACGGTTCTCCAGGATTGGCGCTTCAGGTTTTTAGTTGTTCGCCAAAGCTAGTATCCTGAGTCATGGGTATAGTCCATGCTCTCCAACCTTCTAGAGAAGGATGCATCTTTGTGTCTGCGAAGGGCCTCCTTGAGTTGCCGCTCCGCTCTTCGCCACTCCGCCTTGTCCCACGGATGCTGTGTCGTCTGGAACCTGCGTCTGCTCCGCCTTTTGATCCTGAGCAGGTTGGCTATGTCTGTGGGCGGCCCGTTGCCAGCATTGTCCAGCCGCCTGGCAACTGATGGGGAGGTGGCTTCGGCTGCTGCTGCCCGAATCTTTGCGTTAAGCAGCTCGATGGCGTCCTCTAATTCCCGTCCAGTGCAGATTTCGGTGTTGAGGTGAATACTTTCACTCACCAAGTTCAGTGCGTGCGTTGATCAGCCTCGGTATTGCGCTGACCACCCTGGCCCTGCTCTCCAGGGTAACTATCAGGGCCAGGTGGTCGCTGGGGAGATCCCAATCGTCAGCAATTGAGAGGCACTGGTCAGGGATCCCCTGGTAGATAGCGAAGTGTATACAAGACGGAGTGCCTCTGCTGCCGTACGGGTATCTAGTGGGAGAACCTGTGGCCAGTACTTACGCTTGACGATGCGCTAGGCTGCTAGCTGAAGGCCGCGCGCCTTGCTGTTATTTGCGCCCCACAGCCAGTGATGTGCATTCCAGTCGCCTCCCATCAGATATCTGCTTCCAGCCGAGTTGAGTATGACGTTGAAGTCATCAGTCGACGTCTGCTCATTTGGTCTGCAATAGACTGCTCCACAGTCCCCGTTACCAGCATCAGTGAAGACTTTCACAGTCGAGTATTGGTAATACTTAATTGTGGGAAATGAACCAAGTTACTCCGGACGAGGACTGGACCGCTAGCTGAGCGATTTTGAGTCCAGTGTACAGGGTATGCCTCGAAACCAATGATGTTGAGGAAAGTAGGAAAGTTGGTTCTCGCTTCTGACAGCAGAATTATTCCGATGGCGTGTTTTTGTACAAGGGCCTCCAGCTCTAGTACTTTACCTGAAATGCCATTGGCATTCCAGATTAGCACCTTCAGTGGTGTTTTCATTTTGATAGTAACGCGGTTAGAAGGGTAAGGATTTGCTGTTGCATACCCAAAACCCGCTGTTTCATTTCTGCCATCCTCTCGATAGCTCGGCTCATGTCCTTGATGGCAGAGGAAAGTCCTTCCCCGTTTCCAGACATCTGCTGTTGCTGTTGGTGCGCAGTCAGCCTCTTCTGTTGCTGTTCCCGCAGCAATCTATGTAGCCTAGCTTGCGCTGGTCCTTCTCGCTGGCTAGCGCTGGGGATGTTGTTCTCTTTGCTGAATGCAGCTAGTCCTCTTCTGGTGGCAGCGGCGTATGAAAGCCCTTCTACTTCTTCAGTGGGTGCTGTACGGGGGGAAGTCAACAGGTGTAGGCCCATGAACTTTATTGCTGCGGCTGCCGATTATGAAATACCCACCTCCGAATAATTTAAGGGAATTACGAGGCTTTCTTGGTTTAACAGGCTATTACAGAAAGTTTGTATAAAATTTCGCGACTATAGCAAAACCACTCACTAAACTGTTACAGGGACATAATGGTATGGTTTCAAAACATATGTCTAAAAAACCAGAAATATCTTTAGACGAAGAAGCTATGTCTGCTCTTGAAAATCCTAAATCACACTTAATTGCCAAAATTGAACTAACTCAACCAGACTATACAAAAAAGTTCGTTCTCACCACGGACGCTTCCGAGAAGAACAATTTTCCCCTAAAATATTTTACAAGCCAGGATCATCCAACGTCGTCGCTGACGCGTTATCAAGGGTAATGATCAATCACATTTCCGAAGAAGAACCGTCGTCCAATAATGAAACTATCCTTTCAGCCGACAGTAGTTATAAAAACGTACTTGAAGAAACTAAAACTCCATTGAACCAATTTAAACAACAATTACTTGTTTCCTAAAACAATATAACAATTCACGAAGTATTCAACAAAACAAGACATATTATAGAATACGGCACAGTACACAACTTAATAATCATACTGAAAGAATTTCTTCAACCAAACCTAACTACACGAATTCATTGCAGTCTCGAAGACCTATATGAAATTCAAAACACACTAAAAAACACTTTTACCAATAGATTTTTATTTACAAGAAAGTTTGTCCTTGACATCGAAAACAAAAACGACCAAGAAATTATAATAGAAGAAACACATGCTCGTGCTCATAGAGGTTTGGATGAAAATTTTAAGCAAATTCTTAAATACTATTATTGGCCAATATTATTCAAACCTTAAACAACATACGCTAATGCGAAATTTGTAACAAAAATAAATATAACAGAAACCCGAAGCAAAGTCTTATTTCCAAAGCTCCTATTCCGGAAAGAGAAGGTGAACAATTGCATATTGACATTTTTTATGCACAAAAATTAATATTCATGACGTACTTAGTCGTATATCCTAATTTTTTAGTGATAAAGAAAATCGATAACAAATCAGATATTTCAAACAACGTGTTGGAACTTATCCAAACTTTTCCCTTTGTTAAATCCATAATGATGGACAACGAACCTACGTTTTCATCAGCACAATTTAAATCATCAATGTCTCGGTCAGCTATAACGATTTTATATGCAGATCCCAGACACAGTTTAAGCAACGGTCAGGTAGAAAGAGTTCATTCAACAATAATCGAAATTTCTCGTTGTATTTAGAAGAACACAATATAATGGATCATACCGAAGTCATATAGTCATATAGCAGTTAAAGAATAAAACTAAACAATTCAATCAACAACCCATCAAACACCATGTGACATATTATTTAACAAAATAGAACATCCAAACTTGTCAGATAAACTAAAATCATCCCAAGCAAAAATGTTGGAGTATTATAACGAAAATAGGTCACCAAAAAATTACCAAGTAGGTGAAATAATTTATGAGAAAAAACATGGCGAACGAAACAAATTACAACCTAGATTCAAAAAAGAAGTAGTTAAAGAAGACTTAGGAAATAAAGTTAAAATAAACAATAGGGATCGTATTATTCATAAAGATAATATCAAATTCTAACCTATTTTATGTTTTTTCTTATATGTATTTTTAGAATGCACATTTTATATATTTAATCTGTTTTATTGCCGTTTTGCGGTTCAGATATTATTAATTATTCAAATGAGGATACAGACACTCTTTATTTATACGAAGCATACGGAGAGGTTTTTCCCGTTACTAATCTAAGTTTTTATAACGATATTTTTGAAAAAGAATTAAAATTCTTTAAAAACGAAAACAATACCATTGATTGGGAAGTAACCATGGAATTTAATTTAATCAGAACACTCCTTTCTAAACTTACACCTCACAACATTTCCAAACGTAGTATCAATTAACTATGTACCATTTTTAAGTGGATCACAGGAACACCAGACCATGATGACATGATAACCATTCAAACTAAAATCAATGAACATGTTCAAAACAATAATAAGCAAAATCAAATCAATTCTGCAATTTTCAAAGAAGTCACTAAAATCACAAATCTTTTAAGAGATAATAAACTTAATCTGGAATTACCTTTGAAAAAATATCAACTTAAGTTGTTGTCACTTGATCTACAAAATCTGCTGGATACCATCACATTTTCCAAAGCCAGAATATTAAAATCGAAAATTGTAAATAAACAAGACATGATAAATATATTCAATCACGAAACACTAAATATCACTCTGATCGTTCTTTTAGACAAATCCTCTTTTGCGATTGTTTCATACCAAGGTTTAATCATAGTTTTTATAAAATAGCCTACTATTAATTATTATTGTAAGTTACACAAAGCCATATCCCAGACAGATGGAAAATTTTTTGTAAACGACAAAATTGATAAATGTAATACCACGTTTTATCTCATCGAAAATTTTAAAACAGAAATTATAATTGTTTCGCCCATATTAATTATGACACAAATTGTTTTGTAAATCTCCTTAATAAAAAATCTACAAGTTTAATAAAAATATCTGAAAACAAGTGAGAGGTTCTAGTCGGGAGCTCCCGACTAGGGGATACTCTGAACCCTCTTCTTCCAACACCAAATGCAGCTCGCGCTGCGCGCTCGTTTGATTTAGTAGCAATAAAGAAAAATTAAAATAAAAAAAATTTTTCCCTTGGCAGGGTTCGAACTCGCAACTTACCCCACCACTAGCCGCCGCCTCTACTCAAGATCCACACCAATAATTGAGTTTTGATGACAAAAAAAAACCAATTAATATAGCAGCACAGAAAACAATACAATCGCAATTGCAATGCTGTTGATAGAATTCAAAGCAGACGCGCATGAGTGTGTGTGTACATGTATACAAAAATTCTTGGAATTTGCGCTAGCTGCTGCTAACACGTGCGCACATAACTTTTGTGTTTCTTAACCGATCTTAATAAAATTTTAGACAGTAAATCTTATTGTAGAATAGAATATAGAATATTTGTGTGTTCTCAAAAAGTCAATTGCATATAAATTGTGGCTGAAATTGATGGACAGTACGAGTTGGATAATTAACTTGATTTATAGCTTTGTGGTGGAAGCGGGGAGGTGGCGATAGGTATAAAATGAAAGATACTTGATATATATATACTATTCTAGAAGCTACATGTCAAGTTTGGTGACTCTAGCTCATATTATTTGCCTATTAATTGCTCAAAAAACAGGATTTCGATATCGATTTTTATCGACTACTTGGAAACGGGACAAGTTATCGAATATCGGAAACAAACACGATCTGCGCGGCACTAGGAGGACCTACAGCTACAATTTCAAGTCTCTAAGATCCTTGCGTTCATACATAGGGACGGACGGACGGACAGACAGACGGACGGCCAGATCGACTCATCTATTAATGCTGATCAAAAATATTTATACTTTATGGGGTCGGAGATGCTTTCTTCTGGCTGTTACATACATTTGCACAAATACATTATACCCCTTTTACCCATTTTCAATGGCTTCAGGGTATAAAAAGAAATCATTAAGAATCGGGGGCGATTCTTTTTAAGAAAGGTAGGAGTTATCACCCAGCCCGCAAAGCAATTCTTATTGAAATTATAAACAATATTTCGGAATAAGTTTTTATTCCAATTACTAAGCCCTTTCACACTTATTAGACACGTTTCAATCATTACGTCCACTTAACATGCAGCTGCGGCTTTGCTTACATAAACATAACAGCGCAACCACTTAACGTAAAGATCTACATTCTCATCAGCAATTCATAACGTAAACTAAAGATCCAGATTCTCATGCGCATTTCCTAAACGTAAACTAAAGACCCAGATTCTCGTGCGCAATTCCTAACGTTAACATAACTCTAAGCATTTAGCTTACGCAAGCCGCCCTCGCGAGCTTTTGAACTTTAAGGAAAGAAGCTTAAGCATAAACACAGCTGACTCGCAGCAAAAGTTCACCGCGCGCTTTTGAGCTTTAAGAAAATAAGCTTTATCATAAACATAGCTGACTTGCAGCATAAGTTCATAATTGTACTTCAGTTCTAATTTTGGAGTCAAATAAATCGGAAGCTTCCAGCCTTCCACAATAAAAATATTTTTTTCAATTAGTCGACACTAATTGCTTAATTTGCATGCTTAACAGTTATGTTTGGAACTAGTTCAGCACGCTATTTACCTCTGCGAGTCATGCAACAGTTAGCTGCGGAAGAAAAGGAGACATCAGATGTATGTTGATGACATAATTTCTGGAGCGGATAGTGTTACCGCGGCGGAAGCTATCCAGAGCCAAGTCATTGGTATGTTACGCAGTGTCCCAAAATGATTAGAAAGGATACCTATCGAATCTTGAGAAACGAAGGGCTTGTTGCACCTTGATGGCGAGGACACAATTCATACGCTGGGAATACACTGGAGCTCATTGGATAATGAATTTCGATTTCATTTAAATTTTAAAGTACCAGGAGGCTTACCTACGAAGCGGTCCATTCTGTCAACAGTTGCGAGGCTATTCGATCCTTTGGGATGGCTGAGTCCGGTTGTTGTGATCGCGAAAATACTGATGCAGCGTCTATGAAAAGATAAGATTGGCTGGGATGACAAAGCCCTTAGAAGAGAATGGGTGAAGTTTTTAACGGAGTTGCCCATTATTTCAGACATACGCGTACCACGATATATAACATGGGGATTATATAACGCAGCTGTAGAACTACACATCTTTTGTGATGCATCAGCGCAAGCCTATGGAGCTGTTGCATATTTACGTGTTCCAACAGGGGATCACGCATTTCATATGGAGTTGCTGCTTTCAAAATGTTATGTCTCACCTGTTAAGCAACAATTAACCATACCCAGAGCTGAGTTTTTGCTGCTCTTGAAGCTGCAAAAATGTATAAGTATTTAAAACAGATTTTGCGAATTCATATTCACTTCTGCAGTACTTTTTTTTGGTCCGACTCAATGATAACCATCAGCTGGATCCGTTCAGGTAAAAACTGGAAGGTATTTGTTTCAAATCGCATAAACAAAATTCTGTAGATCTCGAATGGAAGACAATGGGGAATTAGAGTATCTAAGTTGACGTCATGTGAACAGTGGTGGCATGGACCGCAGTGGTTACAGGGGCCGGAAGAAGGATGGCCTTGCAATAACATTGGTCAACAGTCACTCTCACGTGTAAGTATTGAGACAAAAAGCTTGACTTGCCACAAGATTTCTTTGAAAGAGATGCCTAGCTCGATGTTCGTAGGTCAATATTCATCGTATACACGACTTCTCCGGGCTATGGCATATGTTAAATGTGTAATTCAAACTGTCGCATAGAGTGTGAGCGTAAGCGAGCTGAGGTATTAACAGATGAATTTGAGGGATGCCTCAGAGAAGTAAAAGGATTGGTGCAAAAGGACTGTTTTGAAAAGGAATGGAAAGCATTCTCTTCTAGCAAGTCGGTCGAAAGAGATATCAGCTTATTAACTTTCAACCCATATTTTGATTTGAAGGAGCGCGTCTTACGGTTCGGAGGAAGATTGCGCGAGGCATTGTTGCTAGTGAACAAGAAACATTCTTATATATTACCCTATAAACATAATACACGAGTCTTGTCGTAAATTATAATCACCCTGTACCTTGCATTGAGGCTCATCGCTCACGCTCAAGGAATTAGAAAGAAATTTTTGATCATCAATGGGCGTAAAGCAGTTCGATTTGGTATACAAAAATGTATCACATGTTTTAAAATGTAGCCTCAGTTTTCAAGTCAACAAATGGGTAATTTGCCTGCGGTGCGCGTACGGCCCTCAAAGCTTTCTCATCTGTCGGAGTTGACTATGCTCGACCTATTAATATTTCGCCATCAAAGGGAAGAGGACATGTAGCACAAAAGGGATACGTTGCCGTGTTTATATGTTTGGTGACCTAGGTCCAGTTGGAGATTTAACGTCAAATGCGTTTTAAGGAGCCTTACATCGATTCATAGGCAGATGTGGTAGATGTGCAGATATTTATAGTGACTGTGGTACAAACTTTGCTGGAGCCAAGAAAAAACTACAAGCGTACAGTTAAAGATTGATCGCACCAAAATTTCTGAATAAGGGAATCACTTTGCATTTCAACCCTCCATCAGCTGCACACTTTGGTGGATTAAGGGAAGCCGGACTTAAGTCCATGAAGTCTCATCAGTCCAAAATGGTTGCAGATGAAGATAGATATTGGATGCATGGTGTTAAGGGCCATTGGGTTTAATTACAAGCACTCATGCTGGTGCAGATGGATTAGTTAGAGTTGTGACTCTAAAAACAAGCAATGGTGTTATCAAACGGCCAGTAACAAAGCTCTGTCCATTACCCGTACAAGTGAATTGGCTTGATAATGTTTACTATGAGGGTACGGCTTGAAGCCTCGGGACAAATTGTGTTTAATAACAGACTCTACAGATGCCTCATTGACCCTGAGTCGTTAATAAAAATGATAAGGAAAAATTTCCTGGATATATCAGCTTACACAAAACCTACTTTCATTAAAATAATAACAGGGGTCTTAAAACTAAATATAATTATTATATATATATTTGGCAGCCAACTCGAACTATTTGTGCCCAAATTGCGATCAATCGAATTATATGAACGATATGCCGAAAACGAACGAAATGCAACTGAGAGACAACTAACTAAGCGCGCAAACATTATTTGCTCTTGAGCAGTAATTGTGATATTCTACTGCCAAAATAAATCATTTTGACGCACCTTGAAAAGTGACAGATTAAGTCGAACACGGCGATTGGACCTTAAAAATGATCGTGGCAACATGAGAGTGACCCAAGGAAAGTCCAAATTTGTTTAGAACTAGCATTGAATTAGTAGGTTTCGTGGTGACTCGACCTCAAATCAGTTTTGGGTTTAGCCAGATTTTACAAAAGTTGTGTCAAAGACTTCGCTTCAGCTTAGAGGCATATTGGTCTTTAAAAACGTCTTGCTCAGACTCAGACAATAATAAACCGTTTGAATTAACGATCGTAACGTCAAAATATGGGATACGAGCAGTTCTTTCCCAAAATAACCTCCCTGATACTATGTTATCGCAAACATTAAAGGAAAGTGAAACAAAATACGCAGCAAATAAGAGAGAGGTTAGCTATCGTTTGGACCTTAGCAAATCTCAGTCAGTACTTAAACGCTTACCATCCCTTAAGCCTTAACATATACCGTCCCAGAAAAGGTTTCCAAAGCAAAAATTAAGCGCTGGAAAGCTCGTTTCGATAAATATTGAAATGAGATTTTCTACAAGCCAGTGTGACAAGTCCGATGCATCCACTATCCACAGTTCATTGCGACCTTCCTATACTAGTGTTATTTTTAGATAATCGTGCTCGAACCTTTCACTCAGCCGTCAGTGTTGTCGCTGTTGGTTACTTGACCAAACATTCTCCCCCGTTGGAAAGCAACCTGTTTGGGCAGCAAATACAGCTTTTGTACGGCTCTGCGTATGACTCCAGTTACAGTCTGAAGCAGAGCGACTCTGGATACCCCATCAGTTCCCGTGACCAGCACTGAGGGAAGGAAGGCATGTCAAATTGTCAAGCTCAATGGCCTCTCTGGCGCCAATCCTTGACGACTGCGGCCTAAGTCGCATCGGTGGACGAATGAAAAACTTGTCGTTGGACAATCTCAGCACGCCATCCGATAATATTGCCCTGTCACCGCCCTGTGACGCGAACAATAAATGTTTATTTTCATAACCACAACTTACATGCTGAACCTGACGCCGTATTGTCTTCGACTTGTTTCCAGGACTGGGAAATTGGCGGTCGCGAAACAGTCTCCAATGTTGCTGCCAAGTGTACGAGCTGTTTTCGAGCCAAGCCAATATTGGCAGAGCATGTATTGGCAAACCTACCAGCTGATCGTCTCGACGCATCGTATCCTTTTATGGTCACTGGCATTGATTGTTGTGGACCATTTTTCTACAAGAGCGAAGTACGCTACAGGCCACCTGTTCATATGCTTCGCCTACAAATGAGAGCTTGTGAAGGATGTGTCTACAACATCATACCTACCCGTGGAAACGGTTCATTCTGACTCGCTTTCGAATTTCAAAGATCTGGTCTGACAATGCGACAAACTTCGTAGTTGCCAAGAAAGAGCTGGCAGATCTGAGCCGCCTGTTCGTGAGTGACGAGCATGTCAAGGCTGTTCACGAGTTTTGCCTGTCCGAGTCAATTGAATGGTTGTTCATCCCTCCTCGCTCTCCGCACTTTGGTGGACTATGTCATTACCAAATCACGTCAATTATTAATTCTCGGCTATTATTTCCACTTTTAAAGCATCCAGGTGACCTTGACGTCTTGACACCCGCGCAATTCCTGGGTATAGCGCCATCTACGTCATACATTAAGCCTGATCTAAGACAGCTTAATTGCAATCGGCTTAACTTTTTTCACTGCCTCACATATCTCCAACAATTATTCTGGTCCAGTTGACGGGAAGTATATTTAAAGTCCCTCCAAATGGCGCAGTCCTCGGCCAAAACTCTTCATTAACGATGAATTTACCGCCACTGAAGTAGCCACCAGCTAGAGTACTAGAACTGATCTCGGGATCTGATGGGGTATCTAGAGTAGTTCTGCTTCAGACTGCGACTGGAGTCATACTGCTTTTAGGCTGTAATTGTGATTGTGATATTCTGCTATTGGCTGCTGCGCGCAGCCGTTGGTGTATTCTCTGTTGGTAACTTGACCAAAGAAAAACTTTTCAGCATATTTTAATCTAGAAATCTGTACATTTAGGTTGATCATCTTAGCTATTAATAGCCTCTGCCCACTGAACACATTTCTGAAAATGTCACATTTTTGCAAAATGTGTAAAATGCGGCCTGTACGTTTCCCCATAAGAAAACACATTTCACACATTTTTCAAAAATGTCACATTTTTTAAAAATGTGTAAATTCGCCCCGAACATTTCGTGTATTTTGCGATGATTAATCGAGATTTCTATCGATGTTGTGAAAAATGTGAATGTATCATAACCATAAACAGCTGATATATCAACAAAGGCAAGTGGTAACTTTAAAATTAAATTTTTTAATATTCTCACAGTTTGTAACATTTAAAGTTGGCCAAATCCCGCAGAGTCCATTAAATGGAGCCCCTACTTTGGGGCCGTATTATTTGACTTTTAGGAGGAAATCTGTGTGGCGCTTATGTAAATTAAAGCAACTCGATCAGCTGTTTAGTAAAATAAGCGGTACTTTTTCCACTCACATGTTACCGAAAATTGGTGGAACACCAATATGTAAAACTTGAAAATGTGACATTTTTAAGCCCAGTGGAGAAAGGCATAAGAAAACACAAGATTATTAAAACAATATAAGGAATTTCAATACATTTAATATCGGGAAAGTGAAAATCTGACTTTTATGAGCATTGTAAGGCATGAAATTAGTAAACAATATGTGAGAGGAACATAAAGCTTATATATATCTGTATTTATTTAATCAAATGTATGTACATACATATGTCTGTACTATTCTTGCTGTAGTCTTACAGTTATTTTCTAGTTCAACGTTAGTCACAGACTGCCCTTAAGACTAATGTTTATCATAATCTGTTACCAGAGTGGTCGTGTTAATACAAGCCATTGATAATGTGGCGTTACCATCCTACTACAACTCGGCCATTCTGACAGTCGTATCCCCTGATCACGATTTTTTAAAACTAACACAGTTATTTACAACAGTTCTATAATGTCTATTTTTTAATTAAGATTTAAAGATGTTTTACACTTTTTATGATTATTTCAGTTTAAGTTTGAAATCCAAGGTCTTATATGATCTATATAAGATTATATAATAACCTGATATGGATTTCGCGGTAATTGAAATCCTTCTACATCTCTATATATATAACTGTTTGTCCTGACTGACTGACTGACTGATTGGTGATCAACGACCACGCACGTCAAGACGGGGTTTCGGGAAATTCCACCTGCAAGTGTGGAAAAATAGCGAAAAACGTTTGTATGTAACTTTTTTGTTTACCATCCGATCGGCCTCAAACCTATTTTTAAAGATTTTTGTTCAAATTCATTTGAGGGGTGTTTCACACTTTTAGGAAAATCCAGTCAAAGATTTGGTGGGTGATTTTTCGTGCTCAAATTCATTTCTAGAGTTCTATAAGAAAAATCATTTGAGACGTGTTCTTCCGGGGGAATGCGATTTAAAGATTTTTTGGGCGAAGTTTTACGAAGTTGTCCGATTTGCTTCAAACTTATTTTCAAAGCTCTACATAAGAACTTAATGAATACGTATTTCAGCGATTTGGGAAATTCCACCCGCAACAGTGGTAAATTGGCGGAAAACGCCATCCCTCCTTGGTGCAAATGGGGGTCGACGATTTGGTGGATGACGTTTTGTTTTCAAATTTATTTCCAAAGATCTATAAGAAAAATCTTTTGAAAGGTGTTTCACATTTTTCGCAAAATCTAAACTCCTTCGGTGGAAAATGCATTTCAAGGATTTTTTTGGTGAATTTTAAGTTTTGTCCGATTTGCATAAAAGTTGTTTGATTCCTGTCCGATTAGTTTCAAAATCATTTTCAAAGCTTTTTGAAAACATTGATTTTATAAAATACGTGCCACGGGCAAGGCCGGGTTATACCCGCTGGTCTTTTAATAAAAAATTATCGTTTCTAAGCCTTTTCGCTATCATATACGGTCCTTTGTGTTTTGGGATTAACTCTCTAGGTGCCCCTACTGTACTATCAAAATTCCTAACTCTCTTCTATTGTTATCATAGTTGGTTTTGTTTTTCTGGGTGTCCCCTGCCTCATTTCTAATTTCTGTCAGCTTTTCTCGACTGGTGCTATAATTTATTCTTCTAGCTTTTCTTTTTTTCTGTGTATTAAATAGTGCATATTCTACTTTTTCACTTACGAAATCCCTGTGTGTCCTTTTTTCTGGCTCTACAAGCATTGCTATCATTAGCCCAGACTTCTATTTATTCTCTCCACTTAGCCGTTTGTCTGACGCGAAACCGTTGCAATATTCGTGTGTTTAATATTCCATTCTGCTACAAACACTTTGGCGTACTATAAAATCGATAATAGTCTTTTAATGAGGCAATTACTTCTTTTTCATTAGTTGTCTTTGTCGCAATAAGGCGTACAAATTTTTTCATCAACCCCCACGAAAAGATGTTTTTTGAATCTACCAGAATCTACTGGCCTTTATATGTATTGTCTAAAAATGTTCGTTGCCTTTTGGAATACTGTGCAGTAACCCCTCTCTCTTTCCAGTTTTTGGTGCATAAGCTATACATTTCAAACAATGTTCAATATGAATCGCGCATATATCTTTTACTTTTGGAAACCAATAACTTTTGCCAATTGCGTCCACCATTTTATCCCTACCTATGTATGTGTCCTATTTTATTGTGATATTTATACATAACTTAGTCTTCCATTACCTCTGGAACATAAAATAATATTCTGTGTTCATGTGTTTTCCTATAAACTTTATGGTTCCTCGTTTCAAACATTTTATGTTCAGAACTTTCTAATAGTTTTTTAAGTTTGTGTATTTTTAAACCTTTCGCTTGACATAATACTACATTATTTTCGAACTATTTGTTTCAACTATCAATAATTCCGTACATCTGCTGAGCGCAACTACGCGTTGCATTCGATTATCTTCTCTATGGGTCAGTTCCATATGCCCATCGGGCTATACACGGGTTGAGTTCAACTTTGTTTAACGTTAACGTCAATGAGTTGCAATTAGTGACAATTTTAAACAGTTTTCCTAGTAGATAGTTGCGAAACCTGCGTAATGCATAAATTATCGCGAGTGTTTCCAGTTCGAAACTATGATACTTTGACTCTGTTTCCGTTGTGCATTTCGAAAACTAAAAATTTGGATGAAGCTTATTATTATCTTTCCTTTGCATTAATACTGCACCAAATCCTTAGGCACTGGCATCACAATGTAGTTTTATTTCATCCTTATAATTATAAAGTGCTAAAATTGTCTATTCCACTAATTTATTTTTTAGCGTCAAGAATCAATTCAATTCAATGTCTTTGAACTTAAACTGCTTATTATTTATTAATAGGTCGTATTACGACTTGGCTATTGTTGAAAAATCCTTTTTGTTGTACTTAATTAATTCTTTGTCTACAAAAAACATGGAAATATGCAATCTTTAGGTCTAGTTTCGAAAAGGATGCTTTTATTTGCTAATTTATCTAACAAATCATCTATCAGTGGTAGAGGATAATTGTCTTTAATCAGTACCCTGTAAAGTTTCCTATAATCTATTCACAGTCACATACCCACACATAATTTTCTTGACTAGCACTATTGGCGATGCATATTCGGAGTCACTATGTCGTATTATTTCCTTTTTTCATCCAACAGTTCTTGCAGTTTATCTTTTTCTGTACATGAAATTCACCTGGGCGCACGGCTATACGGTTTCACGTTTCCAAGCGAGGTTTAATTTCACATTTTGTATCAGGTACATCTGGTTTCTTTGCGTTTATATAGATAACTATTTTCAACTAATTTTCTTAATTTGTATTTTCAGTATAATTTATATGGAAAAAATCTTTATTAAAACGTTCTTTGTATAGGCTATCTTTATTCAGACTTTCGTTCCTTTCTATTAATATTTCGTCACCATATTGATTATCAATTACTGTTTCCTAACATTTCTATTTATATATTTCATAACAGTTTCGTTGCTAATATATTTAATTCGTTTTTTGCTAACTATCTGTTTCATTTGTTTGTTTACCAACTGAGTTCATTTGATTGTCTACTAACTGTTTGACTAACTGTTTCATTTATAACCTTTTGTTTTTTCCCAATATTTATTTTCATTTCCTCTTCTTTAAAAGTGTCCATTATTTTGGATTCAAGATCGTCAATACCATTCCGACACATACCTTCATTAATGTTTGTATCCATTTCTTTTACCGTAACCATTTTTAAAGTATTTAAATTTAAACCTTAATTACATGCATACATAAAATCTATGTCAACCACATTTAAATGAAACTTTATTGATCCCTTTAAAACAGAGTTCGCAAATAACAGTCAACACTTTCGGGTTGTCTGTAAAAAAACAGTTTTTGTCGGACAGAATGAATAAGAAGAAAGGAAGCACACAAAGTTCTGTTTCTATGTATGTAGCAGACTCTAAGCACGAGCAAAGACACTTTTCTTCGTATTTTTTTCGGACACGTTATTCCACGAACACTGATCAGAAAAAATTGCTGCCAACGTGTCTTTTGTGCACTTGCGTGCTTATGTGTGCATTTTTAATTGTTAAGCTTAATATTTAATAAAAATACCCATACACATAAACATATACATATAAGCAAACTATAATTCAATTAATGGGTGTTTTCTTATAGATTTCAATATATGCATGTACACATATGTACATATGTATATAAAATAGCTTGCCCACATCTTAAGTGTATTATGTCATGCCCCCTTTTTCACTCTCTCTCTCTCACTCTGGCTTTCATTGATATCGTCACACGACAACATCAAGAAAAGACACTTCGCTTCCACTTTGTTCGTTTTGCTCTTCAATAAACACACATTTCTGTGTCTTACTGTTAGACATAACAGCGGCATTGTTCAAGCAAAAGCATGAACAGAGTACACAATTGCTACGAAATAAAGTGTTCGATGGAGAGCAAAACCGAATTTGCTTCGTTTTTATCTGTTTATTCGAGAGCCGACCGCATTGAAAATAAGTGTTGACTGTTATTTGCGACCTCTGCTTTAAAACATAACATAAACATTTTCCAAATATTTCAAATTTACTTTTATTAAGTCCAAAATAACATTCCCAAATTTATTCCAGGGCGACTTTGCTTGGCAAACAATTAATTTTAACAAATGATATTGGACTACCCGCGTCAGTGAGAAATGCTGCAATTAATGGTATTGTTGTTGCGTGTAATAACATATTTAGCATACTTACTTACGCCTGCACACTTCCTTTCTGCACGCATAACATGAGCCAGGCTCCCTCTTCGGCTTACGGGATTCTTTGGCTAGATGACCTCCCGCATTACAATTAAGACAGTGCATATCCTTGCTGTCGAAATTCTTCGTTGACGTCGACATCGACGATCTTCAAAATATGTAGAAAACTCTCGAATGAGTGCCACAGTCGGTCTTGAAATTTGCCCCTTGATTTTGCTTTTGACATCTCTCCTCCAAATGAGGAGCAATGAGCTTTTCAAACACCTGGTCAACTGGTTTCAAGATACGTTGTGCATTTGCATGTAGCCACCGCTGCGCGTTGCTCTTAAACTTTGCTATTAGTAACAAACGCAAATATGCTGCGCATAAGCTGCCGTCGTTCTTCATGGCTACTTCAGTTGCCCATGCAAACGATGTCGACGATGCTTCCAATAATTTGTTTATGTTTTGGCGCTTGTCAACCCATCGCTCGTTAATATCAGCAATGTTAACAGCTAACTGCTGCTGTTAATGTTGTCGGTTACGTTGTTGCTGCTTATGCCTCTGTGGCGTACGTTGTTGCCGCTTACGTTTCTGACGCTTATGTTTTTCCCGTTTTCGTTGCTGCCGTTACTTTGTCCACTGCCGGTACTGTTGTCTGAACTTGACTTAGTTTCCGTACTCGACTGCGTTGCCTGTTGTGGCGTCACTGTCGCCCTTACCATAACTTGGTCATTCTGTTGTAGTTGTATGTAGTTGACTGGTACTCCGGCGGACGGCCGCGACTTTTTGGCGACATCCCATTTAGCTTTACAGACTGTAGTCGGCAAACCAAGCGCAGACAACCACTTTTTTAATTAAGGTACGGAAAATTGATTAATATTAATTTCGTTAATTGTGAGTTATCGGTACCTATAAAGTCAAATGTATGTATGTCTGTACTATTCTTGCTGTAGACTCACCTGCCCATAACACTAATGCTTAACATAATCTGTTACATACATGGGACCTGCTGCCAGAGTGACCGTGTGTACTTCTGTTAATACCAGCCATTAATAATGTGACGTCACTATCTTACTACATATATAATTATCCAATATATAAACAAGTAAGAGATTCTAGTCGGGACTCCCGACACCCTCGGGAGTGATCGAACTCGCAACAAACCGCACTACTTGCCGCCACCTCTACCCAACAGCCACACCAATAATTGAGTTTTAATGAGAAATCAACGAATTAAAATAGCAGCACAGAAAACAATACAATCGCAATTGCAATGCTTTTGATAGAATTTAAAGCAGACGCGCATGAATGTGTGTGCGTACATGTATACAGAAATTCTTGGAATTTGCGCTAGCTGCCGTAAGCACGTGGGCAGCCAAAACACATTTTCTTAACCGATCTTGATGAAATTTTTAGCAGTACATCTTATTGTATAATACTATAAAATATTCGTGTAATCTGAAAATGACAATTGCATTTAAATTGAGGCTTCTATTGATGGGCAGCATAAATTGGTTTATTTACTTGGTTTATAGCTATGAGGTAGTACCGGGGAGGTGGTGTAGCTATAAAATGAAAGATATTTGTATATATATACTATTCTACATGTCAAGTTTGGTGACTATAGCTCTTATTATTTACCAAAATTGCTCAAAAAACATGATTTCCATATCGATTTTTATCGATTACTTGGAACTGGGCAAGCTATCGAATATCGGAAGCAAACTCTATCTACACTACAGGAACTACAGCAAAAATTACAAGTCTCTAGCTCTTATAAGTTCTGAGATCCTTGCGTTCATACATACGGACGGACGGATAGACATGGCTAGATCGACTCGGCTGTTGATGCTGATCAAGAATATATATACTTTAGGGGGTCGGAGATGCTTCCTTCTGCCTGTTACATACATTTGCACAAATACATTATACCCTTTTTACCCATTTTCAATGGGTTCAGGGTATAAAAAATACTATTTTTTGGCGACCTTACCATTAAAATATTTGTTGGCTGGATCGAGGTCCGGGTTTGTAAAAACAAACAGTGAAACAATTTTATTTAATGTTTTGCTTCCAATTTATTTCGGTTGCACATCGGCAAACCGTTTTCAGGGCACTAACACCAAGATACAAAAAACAATTAACAATTATGTGTAGCATTTCCAATGTGTGTCGTTTGTTGTCGTGTTGTTCTTGTTGTAAGATTGTTTTTTCATCAAAGTTTGGTGTGTGGTTGCTTCTCATACAGTGGGTCATTGGTGCTGTTTTCTTTATATTGTTTCGCTGTCTTAATTTGAAGTCCGAATTATGTTGACTAATCCTTGTTTTTAGCTTCGATTTTTTGACCTATGTAAACACTATTGCACTTGTTGTTGTTTCCCCGCCACATGGTATTTGGTAAATGTTAATCGTTGATTTCATAAAGCCTATCGCTGTATTGATACTCATAATCTTTGGGTGGTTTGAATTTAAGTTGAGTATTCGTCCGGAGGCTATGGTCAAAAGTCTTGGTTTTATTTTCATTTTATCTGTTATATTGTCCAACAGTTCCTCCATTATTATATCTGCGATTATTGGGTAGGCTGGTGATCCCACTGGCATTCCTTTAAGTTGGGTGTATATTTTGTCTTCGTATTTAAAATATCGGTTTTCCTGAATGCGCAATCTAACTATGTCCATAAATAGTTCTTTTGGTATTCTAGTGTGCTCTTCCAATTTGGCCCATTTTTGTCTTATTGTGTCAAGTGCTTCCATTGGTATGCTGGGAAACAAGAATACTGCGTCAAATGATTCTAATGTTTCTTCTTCTCTAATGTGGGGATTGTTTACTCCGTCTTAAAAATCTACCGCGTTCTTGATGCTGTACCTGGAGTCCATTGTCTTTATTTGTTTTTGTTTTTAATTTTTTGAAGCTTTATTTTAATTTTCCTGTTATTATGAAAACAACTTAAATTAAATTTATTTGAAAATTTACAATACTACTTAGTCTACTATTAAGTCTAATATAAAATTTACAAAATTAGGGTGACTATATAAATCGATCTGGGAGATCGATTGCATGAGTCCTCCGCAGTCTCCTCCGCGTTCGGACTCCTCCAATTCTACGCCTCTTTAGAATCCGCCTAGCCAGTCGATTTGGATGGTTTCGCAGTCTCGATATATAGTTTGCAGCCTGTATATTTATGAAGTCCCCGACTTTAGGACTCCTAAGTCTTTTTCTAAATCAGAAGTTCGCATATACCAGCGGGCACCAGACAGATAGCAGAGCGTTTTTTCTTGAAACACCCTGATTTTCGTAAGGCTGGATTTTGCCGCAATACCGTAAACTTGAATACTATGACGCCAGCCGGGAGTTAGACAGGTTTTGTATATGCTTACTTTATTTTTTAAAGATAGCGCTTTGCTACTTTTAAGCTTCCATCTAAATTTGCCTAATCTGCTTTTCAGGGCTACTGTGATAATTGCGATGTGTTTACTAAAGGTCAAACGTCTGTCTGTAGCTGTTGAGGTGCGTCAATAATTGATCGCGCAAGAGGACTCCCGCGTAGATCACATTGGCGCATTTATTTAAAGTAATGCCAATATTCCAACGTTCAGCCCACATTTTAAATTTGTGGAGGTATTGCTGCAGGACGTAAGTAGCTTCGTAGGCACATTCATTTATTGATAAGATGGCTCATCTGCCATCTGTCATCTGCAAATGTGGCGATGGTTAGGTCCTCTGTATTCGCGAGTTCAATTGTAGAGCCAGTGGGCATGTCATATGTAAAGAGTGTGTAAAACGTGGGCCCCATCACACTCCCTTGAGGGACGCCAGCCCCAATGGCCTTTATGTTGGACTCAACCCCATCGAGCACTACGGAAAATAATCGGTTTGTCAAGTAGTTTAGCACAATCAAGTAAACTTGAGGTGGCAACAAGGGCTTGATTTTGCAGAGTAGTCCATCATGCCAGACTCTGTCGAAGGCTTGTTTTATTTCCAAGAACGCTGCCACTACGTATTCTTTGGCTTCGAATTCCTCGAGAATAAAATTCACAACCCTATTTAGTTGTTCTGGTGTGCCATGGGATTTTCGGAACCCAAACTGAAAGGGCGGAATTTTTTGTTGAATCCTATCAATGGACAGCAGCCTCGTGAGCAGGCAACGTTCAAAGAGTTTTCCAATCGTGGGCAACAGGCTAATTGGTCTGTAAGAGTCTAAGGACGATGGGCTCTTTCCAGCCTTATGGATCATACATATCCTTGCCTTTTCCTACTGACTTGGTACATGCCCCAGTCTTAATACCGCATTGAAGATTAGAACTAAAAATAGAAATGCACTGACCGGCATTGCTTTAAGCGTTATGTTGTCAATCCTATCTTCGCCAGGAGCTTTTCTAGTCCTAAGTCCTGCTATGTGGTCTGAGACTTCGTTGACTGTGATTGGAGCAACTGGGAGGCTTACCTGATCCGGGCTCTCCAGTGTGAGTTGAACCCTTCTGTTACTGTTTGCTGAGCTTGTATTAAAATGCTTGAAGCGTTCCTCTAGGTCTTCGGCGAATGCATCAGCACGTTTCTTTGGAGATCTGGCCCAAGGTCCGTCAGGCTTTCTGATCGGAAATTTGGGACATTTGCTGTTTATACCTTCTCGCCATTCTCCACAGGGAGTGATTTGAAGACTCATTTGCTGAAACATTTTCCAAAAAACGGTCGGTTTCCCTTTGTTTATGCCGCTCCAGCAGCTTTTTGACACGGTTCGACACTCTGCGGTAGATCCTGTCCACATTTGGATCTCCGGTACGACAGTACTGCCTTCTAAGTCTCCTCTTGATCAGTAGTAGCGCATAGATTGCTGGGGGAAGTCTCACCTGTGGTCGTGAGCTTTCTGATTGTCTTACTGGCGCTGAAATGAGGGCTGCCGAGTGAACCTTGTCCAGGAATAGCACATGCATCTTCGATGCTTCTGGTGTTAGTATATCCAATTTTAGGTCTAGAGTGGATACAGGAGGCAGCAGACGTTTAATTGTTTTGCTCTTTGGAATACAGTCGTAACCAACCACTAATGGGATATGATCGGAGGATAACTGATATTGAGGAATTATGCTTAAGCCACCTGGGTGAAACCCATTGTAAACAAAGAAGTCAATAGCACTCGCCGTATAGACTCACTCGCCGTATAGACTCAGGTACAGAATCCATTGTCAGATTTTTTAATATTTGCATCATATATTTGCACAGCCCGTAAGATGGAGATCCGATGGCGGAACATATTGGTCTCAGTGGTTTTCCTTCCTTATGTATTTTTGGTAGTCCATATATCCTCGGAGGTACCGTTGTTGTTGTAGTCATCTTATTTCTTTCGTCCTTTGAAATAAGACCCATCCTGAATAATTGTGCCCCGAATTTGTTATTCTTTGTCTGTAGTCTTGATGTCGGATCATGTCTTAGTGTTCTATACGCGTATAAGTCGTCTAAAATAGAATAGACGATAGAATTTTAGTCTTTGTATTTTCTTTCAATAATTTAGGTGTCTGTTGCACTGTGTCCAGTATTGTTCGATCCCTAGTGTTTTGGTTGTTCTTGCTTTTATGCTCTTCGACTAACAAAGATAATTTTGTGCTCGCCGACTTTTGTGTTTATATTTATTTTATGGTCTGGACTAACTCTTCACCGTCTTCAATGTATTTCAAGAGGGGGAAAATCTCTTTTGCTGATTGGGAGAGCGAACTTCGGCCCTTTTGCGAGTGATGCTTCTACGTTTGGCGGGAATTCTATTTTTGTTTGGTTTACGAACCACTCTCTTTGAGCTATGCTGTCCGTTAAGGCCAGGTACCATTGATCTCGTAACTCGTCGATTCGTTTCTTGTCTTTCCGTGTTGCTTTTATCTTGTTTTCTATGTTTCTCTCGCTCTCAAAAAAACGCTTTGGCGTCATCTGTGGTCATTAGTTGTTCCATGTTTGTTTCTGCTTTTTCCAAATGTTTTGTTATACCCTTGCAGAGGGTATTTTAATTTTGTCGTGAAATGTGTAACGCATAGAAGGAGACATCTCCGACCCCATAAAGTATATATATTCTTGATCAGTATCAACAGCCGAGTCGATATAGCCATGTCCGCGTGTCCGGCTGTCTGTTTCTATGCGATCTAGACCCTCAGTTTTAAGGCTATTTTTATGTAACTTTCTGTTGCACGCAGTTCATATGTCAAAACCAGCTGGATCGGACCACTATATCATATAGCTTCCATAGGAACGATCGGTCGAAAAGTAGGTTCTTGTATGAAAAACATTTTTGTATATAAAGATATCTTGATCAAACTCGGCATTTATTAGTTGTACCATGCTCCTCATATATATGCTAAATCCTATTAAGATCGGACCACTTTATCATATAGCTGCCATAGGAACGATCGGTCGAAAATTAAGTTGTTATATGGAACATTTTTTTCTTTTTTAAGATATCTTGACCAAACTCGGAATTTATTAGTTTTACTATGCTCCCCATATATTTGCAAAATCCTATTAAGATCCGACCACTATATCATATAGCTGCCATAGGAACGATCGGTCGAAAATTAAGTTGTTGTATGGAACATTTTTTTGTTTATAAAGATATCTTGACCAAACTCGGAATTTATTAGTTTTACTATGCTCCCCATATATATGCAAAATCCTATTAAGATCCTATTAAGCTAAATCATATAGCTGCCATAGGAACGATCGGTCGAAATTAAGTTGTATGGAAAAGTTTTTTGTTCTTCAAGACATCTTAACCATACTCGGTTAATTAACTGTCATTCACTATTTTCCCTGTGCTTCTTAGATACGGGCAAAGCACTATGAGCATTATGAAAAGTTTGGGTCTGCAAGGGTATTAAATCTTCGGCGTGCCGAAGGTAGTGTAGCTAAAAAATGAAAGATACTTGTATATATATACTATTCTACATGTCAAGTTTGGTGACTATAGCTCTTATTATTTACCAAAATTGTTCAAAAAACATGATTTCGATGTCGATTTTTATCGATTACTTGGAACTGGGCAAGCTATCGAATATCGGAAGCAAACTCTATCTACACTAGGAGGAACTACAGCTAAAATTACAAGTCTCTAGCTCTTATAAGTTCTGAGATCCTTGCGTTCATACATACGGACGGACGGATAGACATGGCTAGATCGACTCGGCTGTTGATGCTGATCAAGAATATATATACTTTAGGGGGTCGGAGATGCTTCCTTCTGCCTGTTACATACATTTGCACAAATACATTATACCCTTTTTACCCATTTTCCATGGGTTCAGGGTATAATAAATACTATTTTTTGGCGACCTTACCATTAAAATATTTGTTGGCTGGATCGAGGTCCGGGTTTGTAAAAACAAACAGTGAAACAATTTTATTTAATGTTTTGCTTCCAATATATTTCGGTTGCACATCGGCAAACCGTTTTCAGGGCACTAACACCAAGATACAAAAAACAATTAACAATTATGTGTAGCATTTCCAATGTGTGTCGTTTGTTGTCGTGTTGTTCTTGTTGTAAGATTGTTTTTTCATCAAAGTTTGGTGTGTGGTTGCTTCTCATACAGTGGGTCATTAGTGCAGTTTTCTTTATATTGTTTCGCTGTCTTAATTTGAAGTCCGATTTATGTTGACTAATCCTTGTTTTTAGCTTCGATTTTTTGACCTATGTAAACACTATTGCACTTGTTGTTGTTTCCCCGCCACATGGTATTTGGTAAATGTTAATCGTTGATTTCATAAAGCCTATCGCTGTATTGATACTCATAATCTTTGGGTGGTTTGAATTTAAGTTGAGTATTCGTCCGGAGGCTATGGTCAAAAGTCTTGGTTTTATTTTCACTTTATCTGTTATATTGTCCAACAGTTCCTCCATTATTATATCTGCGATTATTGGGTAGGCTGGTGATCCCACTGGCATTCCTTTAAGTTGGGTGTATATTTTGTCTTCGTATTTAAAATATCGGTTTTCCTGAATGCGCAATCTAACTATGTCCATAAATAGTTCTTTTGGTATTCTAGTGTGCTCTTCCAATTTGGCCCATTTTTGTCTTATTGTGTCAAGTGCTTCCATTGGTATGCTGGGAAACAAGAATACTGCGTCAAATGATTCTAATGTTTCTTCTTCTCTAATGTGGGGATTGTTTACTCCGTCTTAAAAATCTACCGCGTTCTTGATGCTGTACCTGGAGTCCATTGTCTTTTTTTGTTTTTTTTTAAATTTTTTGAAGCTTTATTTTAATTTTCCTGTTATTATGAAAACAACTTAAATTAAATTTATTTGAAAAAGTCTAATAAAAAATTTACAAAATTAGGGTGACTATATAAATCGATCTGGGAGATCGATTGCATGAGTCCTCCGCAGTCTCCTCCGCGTTCGGACTCCTCCAATTCTATGCCTCTTTAGAATCCGCCTAGCCAGTCGATTTGGATGGTTTCGCAGTCTCGATATATAGTTTGCAGCCTGTATATTTTTGACGGCCCTGACTTTGGGACTCCTTAGTCTTGTTCTAAATCAGAAGTTCGCATATACCAGCGGGCACCAGACAGGTAGCAGAACGTTTTTTCTTGAAACACCCTGATCTTCGTAAGGCGGGATTTTGCCGCAATACCGTAAACTTGAATACTATGACGCCAGCCGGGAGTTAGACAGGTTTTGTATATGCTTACTTTATTTTTTAAAGATAGCGCTTTGCTACTGTTAAGCAGCCATCCAAATCTGCTTTTCAGGGCTACTGTGATAATTGCGATGTGTTTACTAAAGGTCAAACGTCTGTCTGTAGCTGTTGAGGTTCGTCAATAATTGATCGCGCAAGAGGACTCCCGGACATATATCCCCGCGGAGCGCGTAGATCACATTGGCGCATTTATTTAAAATAATGTCAATATTCCAACGTTCAGCCCACATTTTAAATTTGTGGAGGTATTGCTGCAGGACGTAAGTAGCTTCGTAGGCACATTCATTTATTGATAAGATGGTTGTGTCATCTGCAAATGTGGCGATGGTTAGGTCCTCTGTATTCGCGAGTTCAATTGTAGAGCCAGTGGGCATGTCATATGTAAAGAGTGTGTAAAACGTGGGCCCCATCACACTCCCTTGAGGGACGCCAGCCCCAATGGCCTTAATGTTGGACTCAACCCCATCGAGCACTACGGAAAATAATCGGTTTGTCAAGTAGTTTAGCACAATCAAGTAAACTTGAGGTGGCAACAAGGGCTTGATTTTGCTGAGTAGTCCATCATGCCAGACTCTGTCGAAGGCTTGCTTTATGTCCAAGAACGCTGCCACTACGTATTCTTTGGCTTCGAATTCCTCGAGGATAAAATTCACAACCCTATTTAGTTGTTCTGGTGTGCCATGGGATTTTCGGAACCCAAACTGAAAGGGCGGAATTTTTTGTTGAATCCTATCAATGGACAGCAGCCTCGTGAGCAGGCAACGTTCAAAGAGTTTTCCAATCGTGGGCAACAGGCTAATTGGTCTGTAAGAGTCTAAGGACGATGGGCTCTTTCCAGCCTTATGGATCATACATATCCTTGCCTTTTCCTACTGACTTGGTACATGCCCCAGTCTCAATACCGCATTGAAGATTAGAACTAAAAATAGAAATGCACTGACCGGCATTGCTTTAAGCGTTATGTTGTCAATCCTATCTTCGCCAGGAGCTTTTCTAGTCCTAAGTCCTGCTATGTGGTCTGAGACTTCGTTGACTGTGATTGGAGCAACTGGGAGGCTTACCTGATCCGGGCTCTCCAGTGTGAGTTGAACCCTTCTGTTACTGTTTGCTGAGCTTGTATTAAAATGCTTGAAGCGTTCCTCTAGGTCTTCGGCGAATGCATCAGCACGTTTCTTTGGAGATCTGGCCCAAGGTCCGTCAGGCTTTCTGATCGGAAATTTGGGACATTTGCTGTTTATACCTTCTCGCCATTCTCCACAGGGAGTGATTTGAAGACTCATTTGCTGAAACATTTTCCAAAAAACGGTCGGTTTCCCTTTGTTTATGCCGCTCCAGCAGCTTTTTGACACGGTTCGACACTCTGCGGTAGATCCTGTCCACATTTGGATCTCCGGTACGACAGTACTGCCTTCTAAGTCTCCTCTTGATCAGTAGTAGCGCATAGATTGCTGGGGGAAGTCTCACCTGTGGTCGTGAGCTTTCTGATTGTCTTACTGGCGCTGAAATGAGGGCTGCCGAGTGAACCTTGTCCAGGAATAGCACATGCATCTTCGATGCTTCTGGTGTTAGTATTTCCAATTTTAGGTCTAGAGTTTTCTCTAGATCTCGTCGAAACGCAGCAATGTTGGCTCCAGGAGGCAGCAGACGACGTTTAATTGTTTTGCTCTTTGGAATACAGTCGTAACCAACCACTAATGGGATATGATCGGAGGATAACTGATATTGAGGAATTATGCTTAAGCCACCTGGGTGAAACCCATTGTAAACAAAGAAGTCAATAGCACTCGCCGTATAGACTCACTCGCCGTATAGACTCAGGTACAGAATCCATTGTCAGATTTTTTAATATTTGCATCATATATTTGCACAGCCCGTAAGATGGAGATCCGATGGCGGAACATATTGGTCTCAGTGGTTTTCCTTCCTTATGTATTTTTGGTAGTCCATATATCCTCGGAGGTACCGCTGTTGTTGTAGTCATCTTATTTCTTTCGTCCTTTGAAATAAGACCCATCCTGAATAATTGTGCCCCGAATTTGTTATTCTTTGTCTGTAGTCTTGATGTCGGATCATGTCTTAGTGTTCTATACGCGTATAAGTCGTCTAAAATAGAATAGACGATAGAATTTTAGTCTTTGTATTTTCTTTCAATAATTTAGGTGTCTGTTGCACTGTGTCCAGTATTGTTCGATCCCTAGTGTTTTGGTTGTTCTTGCTTTTATGCTCTTCGACTAACAAAGATAATTTTGTGCTCGCCGACTTTTGTGTTTATATTTATTTTATGGTCTGGACTAACTCTTCACCGTCTTCAATGTATTTCAAGAGGGGGAAAATCTCTTTTGCTGATTGGGAGAGCGAACTTCGGCCCTTTTGCGAGTGATGCTTCTACGTTTGGCGGGAATTCTATTTTTGTTTGGTTTACGAACCACTCTCTTTGAGCTATGCTGTCCGTTAAGGCCAGGTACCATTGATCTCGTAACTCATCGATTCGTTTCGTGTCTTTCTGTGTTGCTTTTATCTTGTTTTCTATGTTTCTCTCGCTCTCAAAAAAACGCTTTGGCGTCATCTGTGGTCATTAGTTGTTCCATGTTTGTTTCTGCTTTTTCCAAATGTTTTGTTATACCCTTGCAGAGGGTATTTTAATTTTGTCGTGAAATGTGTAACGCATAGAAGGAGACATCTCCGACCCCATAAAGTATATATATTCTTGATCAGTATCAACAGCCGAGTTGATATAGCCATGTCCGGCTGTCTGTTTCTATGCGAACTAGACCCTCAGTTTTAAGGCTATTTTTATGTAACTTTCTGTTGCACGCAGTTCATATGTCAAAACCAGCTGGATCGGACCACTATATCATATAGCTTCCATAGGAACGATCGGTCGAAAAGTAGGTTCTTGTATGAAAAACATTTTTGTATATAAAGATATCTTGATCAAACTCGGCATTTATTAGTTGTACCATGCTCCTCATATATATGCTAAATCCTATTAAGATCGGACCACTTTATCATATAGCTGCCATAGGAACGATCGGTCGAAATTAAGTTGTATGGAAAAGTTAATGTTCTTCAAGACATCTTAACCATACTCGGTTAATTAACTGTCATTCACTATTTTCCCTGTGCTTCTTAGATACGGGCAAAGCACTATGAGCATTATGAAAAGGTTGGGTCTCCAAGGATATTAAATCTTCCGCGTGCCGAAGATAGCCCTTCCTTCTCGTTTGTTCTTGTAATAGTAATGTAATTGTAATTTTTGTTGTGTAATTTTTATATTTTGGTGTGGTAAAAATGTGTGTGTCTAGTGAATGCTCTTTTTACGTCAGAGTGGGTTTTGCTGTCAGTAGCCAGTATGGACAAATGCTGTGTTAAGTTTTTGATGACGTTAGGTATTAAATTAGATCTCCGACATTTTAGCAAAAATTTTAAGCTAAATTTAAGTTTAGTTAATTTTAGCAATGTTAATTAGAATTTGTTAATTGTTCTTTTGGAATCCTTGTATTTAATTTTTATTTTTGGGTAGCTCATGTTGCCTGCTATGCATACGGCATGCCTTCCTTTGATATTTATTGATGTTTTGGCGACCTTTCCATAGGCTCGAGGTCCGGGCTTATAAAACCAAACAGTGAAAATATTAGAAAAGGAGGGGAAATCACCATTTTTAGACTCTATAGTAAGCAGATTGGAATACACACTCAAAATAAAGTGGTATAAGCTAGTTATTGTATATGTTTGCTATTTGTGTTTCATTTTGACATAGTAAGCAGCTTTTAATCATGAACAAAAGCTTATTATGATCACTCACAGAGAGATTACGGACGCGATTTTTAACTGCTCCGTATGCAAATAAAAAAATCAGTGGTTTTCCACCGAAAATTGTAGTGAGGTTAGTGCACATGTATAGTGAATAGTGTCATAGGCTCAATGCACCAAAATGTGCGTCGGTACTCACTGCGAAGCCCGTGCAGAGTATTCCTGGGGTGACATCTACAGTTCCACGATCCCGTCGAGGGGAGTGGAGACGTCTCCTTGGAGTGCTTGTGCGCTACTGTGAGTTTCACCCCTCAAGTTTAGTAGCCGTCGCGCGAAGCCATTTGTGCAATTGGTTGCATATACTCCAACAGCTGTTAGTAGTGTTGGCTATCGCAGTTCATAACCAGCTGTCCCGCATTGAGACCAGCTGTCATTCTTCCTAGCAAGGACAAAAACCAGGTGATACGCTGTCGAAGATAGCTTGCAGAAAATACAGCATACGTTCGGGCCTACGCTGTTCCCGCTTAGCAGCTAAGCTTTTATTACCATTAATAACAGGCAAAGAGGTCAATATGGTTGCTCACTTCAGGCTCCAGGGCAAAAAGGAGCCAAAGGTCGGGGAACAGACCAATTTCCAAAACAAGAATTGCTCCAAGCCACCTAAATGTAGCCATTGCACTAGCAAAACCGAACCTCCAACTTAACTTTAACCACTCAATTCCTCTTAGAACATACTGTTAGCCAAATGCGCATCGATCTAGCCATTATCAGCGAACGAACCGAGAGACCAACTGCCCCAGAATATGGACCGCGGACAAAGATGGCAAAGCTGCGCTCTGGGTATGTGTCCTTCCATCGACTTTGCTGACGAATACAAAGTCCTTTATTGGGCTTGTACGCACACAATACGGCAGCCTGTGGACTTACAGCTGCTACCTGGCCCCGAGAATGCAGCTTAGCGAATTTACAGCTGCATTAGACGCATTATTGGTCGACGCAAGGGGGCGGAAGGTATTAATTGCTGTGTGCTAATGTGACTTCCACGCCTGGGCAGTGGAATGCAAGAGGTCATGTCCTGTTGGAAAGCTTCTCAGCTTTGGATATAGCCTTGCTTAATTCCGTCTCGGAAAACACCTTTAGTCGGGGTACCGGATCAATAATCAACCTTACTTTCGAAAGCTCGTGACTTTTCGGCTCATCAAAATGGTTAATAAGCTACATATATACCGCAAGCGACCACTCTGCAATAATTTGTACGATTGGGGAGGGAGCTGCAGCCAGCCGAGAAGCCTAAGTCGGAAAGCTTACCGCCCGGATACTTTCGACCCGTGACCTTTTCGAACGTAGCACAATCGCTTGCCACAGCCGGCAACGCAGAGAGTAGAGCGTCCCAATTGGCAAATCAATTAGCACGTGCCTGCGACGAAAGCATGGAAACCGAGAAAACGTTTCGGTGCCACCATGTACCCACGTACTGGTGGAATGAGAATATTGCTGAATCACGGTGGAACTAATAATAAATTATAATAAAATTTTATATACAATCAATAACTAGAGGAGAATAAGCAACATAGCCGCTCAATGGAAGTTATTGCATAAAGCAAGGAATTTTATGGTAAACTACATCGAAAGGTCTATAACATAACAACTGCTCCTTATGCACAAAATTTTTAAATCCGCTACTCATGTGCCTTTTATCCCCTTAACAAAAACATTATTGCTATCGTTGTGGAATTTTGTTTTTATATATATTTATTTATATGTTATTCTTTTTTTATCATCAAGCTTCCATTACTATTCCTATTTTTATATAAGCTACACAACGTGTGATGAGACTAATTTTATAATACCAAACTTATTTTTCTAGACTCATAAAAATCCCTCTGATTTCGTTATAATGAGGAGGTATCCCTATCAACGCACAAAACACGTCTGTTCTGATTCTAAGTTGATTCGCTTCTGTTATTAGCAGTTCTGCTCAGATATCGATTCATTGATATGTATTATGACATAATATAGCCACTGTCCACTGAACACATTTCTTGAAAATGTCAAATTTTTGCAAAAAATTTCAAATGCGGCCTGTACGTTTCCCCATTAGAAAACACATTTCACACATTGTTCAAAAATGTCACATATTTAAAAAATGTCACATATTTGAAAAATGTGTAAATTCGTCCTGAACAGTTCGTGTTTTTTGCGATGATTTATCGAGTTTTGTGTCGATGTTGTGAAAAATGTGAATGTGTTCATTACCATAAAAAGCTGATATTGCAACGAAGGCAAGCGGTAATATTAAACTACAATTTTAAATTTTAATAATCACAGTTTTTAACATTTAAAGGTGTCCAAATCCCTTAAAGAGTCCATTAAATGGAGCCCCTACTTCGGGGCCGTTTTATTTGACTTTTGGAAGGAAATCTGTGCGGCGCTTATGTAAATTAAAGCAACTTGATCAGCTGTTTATTTAAATAAGCGGTACTTTTGCCACTCACATGTTACCGAAAACCGGTGGAACACCAATATGTGAAACTTGAAAATGTGACATTTTTAAGCCCTGCACTGAGATAGTCTATAAGCCATTAAATGCTTATTTTAAGTTTCTGCTATCATTAAATCTAATGATATACATTTCTGGTTAATGTGTCCTTCTTTAATAATATTCCGTACAAAATTGTGTCTTATATCTTTGTTTCGTTCTTTCATGATGATCGGGATTTCGGGAGAGTTGCTGCGCACTAAAATTTCGCACCATATGCAAGTTATCGTGCGTATATCGCCATAGCCTATCTCCACAACAAGTCGTCGTAATGCTATTACCTACCCACATACGGTTGATTATGTATTCGGATTCTATGCTACTAAAGGGACTCCTGTCACCACCCCAGTCGGCGTCCACGTAACATATCTGCCTTCCCGATGCTCTCTGTGTGGTTCCCTATTGCACTGCGCTAATTTTGTCACTGAGAGCAATATGTCCGGCTTAGTCGTCAACGCCAGCCGCATCAGTTCGCCAAAGAGTGATTGGTATGGCTGCGCATCCACTTTGCGACACCCCTCACATTTGCACACATATTGGTATCCTGCCTCCATAAGCGTGGCGGTGGATCTACAGTTTTCCCTTCCTGGCCGATGCAACAAACTGCTTATGTATTACGTCTGCCATATACTGATCATCCAATTCTCATTTCCTGTTGTACCTCCATGCCTAGAAAAAGCTGCAAAGATCCTTTGTTCACACATTCAAAAGAATCTGAAATCTTCGCCTTTATGCTTTGCAGATAATCTTTATTTTGACAAGCTATAATAAGATCATTTACGTAGACCAGTATCATAGCAAGACTGTCCTTCTTATGCTGGTACTAGCCAGGTTTATTTTCCTAAGAAAAATGTCCTTGTTTCTTTACCTGCTTCGAAAGAACGAAGATCAACACAGCAATACATAGTCCTTATCTCGTAGCTTTGGGATAAAATATGATTACAAATGGGCAAGGAAAGATTTATTATGATAATATGATTTGATCTACCGGCGTAATTTTCAGCAGAGTAATTTTGTAAAATGATTCAGCTGAAAATTAGCACCAACGTTAGTGAAAGCTACTTAAAACTGTAAATACCCTTTTTGAACCCGAAATGGGTATACCACTTTGTCGTTTTTAGCAAATTATTGTGGTTTTTACAATGATATTTGGTGCAAATGAAGTGAAGCCAAGGGAATTATATGAATATATGAAGATTGCTTCGTTTTGTTCTGCTTATGACAACACAGGTTAAGGCCTTTTGTGTGTGATCGTTGCCTTAAATAAATGAGCACATTTTAAAATAAATAATTTACTATTATAAATACCTATCTCTATATATAAAACTGTTTACTTGTAGTCCAATCTTTCAATCTAAGGCAGCTATATGAATTAGTGGTCCGATCCAGCTGGCTCCGACATATGTTCTGCGTGCAACAGAAAGAGGCACTTCTGCAAAGTTTCATAAAGATAGCTTTAAAACTGAAATTCTAGTTCGCATAGAAACAGACAGACGGACTGACGGACAGTCGGACAGCCGGACAGACGGGCAGACGGTCATGGCTATATCGACTCGCCTGTTGAAACTGATCATGAATATATATGCTTTATGGGGTCGGAGATGTCTCCTTCTGTACGTTACACATTTCACGACAAAATTATAATACCCTCTGCAAGGGTATAATGAATACGTGTTTCAGCGATTTGGGAAATTCCACTCGCAAAAGTGGTAAATTGGCGGAAAGCGTTTGTATGAAAGTTGTTTGTTTACCGTCCGATCAGTTTCAAATTCATTTTCAAAGATTTTTGAGAACATTGATTTTATAACATACGTGCCACGGGCAAGGCAGGGCTATACCCGCTAGTTTATATATAAATTAGCAAGTTTCGTGGTAGTGATAAGACCATATGCTGACCGAAAGTTTCAGCAATGAAACAGTTTGAGATTTTAAGCCGAATATTCATTACAGGTACGAAGTGCTCTATTAGTAGTAATAAAGATAAATTAAAACGATAAAGGGCTATTTTCGGCACCCGGAGAATTAACACCATTGCAGATCCAACCTTTTAAAAATGCTCAGTGCTTTGCCCGTATCTAAAAAGCACAGGGAAAATATTAATGCCGAATATGGTTAAGATATCTTGAAAAAGAAGGAATTTTTCCATAAAACTTAATTTTCGACCAATCGTTCCTATGGTAGCTATATGATATAGTGGTCCGATCCAGCTGGTTTTGATATATGTACTGAGTGCAACAGAAAGAGGGACTTCTGCAAAGTTTCATAATGAAGGCTTTAAAACTGAGAGAAAGCTTTAAAACGGCCAGACGGAGATGGCATATGTATATACACTCGGCTATTGATTCTGATCAAGAATATATATCCTTTATAGGGTCGGAGATGTATTCTTCTATGCGTTACACATCTCCCGACAAAATTATAATACCCTCTGCAAGGGTATAAAAACTGTTATCTAAATTAAAATCTAACTTATCCAAAGCGCACAGACCGTGGCAGCCCCAGCAGTAGAATGCTGACACAGTGCCTCGTAACTTCTATTGGATGGTCACTCAACGCTCGCATGCGAGGCATCGGATTTCGTCGCTGTGGCCGTTGTGGTAACGAATATCAGCGTCAAAATCAGCGGCGGCGGGGTTTTCTCTGAGTTGACATGTTGTCAAGTTTCGTGATTTAGTTATATTGGATTTAAAAATCCGAGTCTTGTCAGGTGCATACCTAGTTGAATTTGAGGAGTGCTAATCCCTTATCTCGCTCGTCTATTTGCCTAAAATTATTTATTATTTCTATGCATATATTGCACGGTTTATTTCGTTTGCCTGTACACTTTTTCCTGCTGTATTGTTCATTTTCGATTCTAGTTCTTCTTTGCCTTGTTGATCTAATGTGCCGAATAAACTGCACCCATAAAATTAGCAAAAGCCGCGATTGATTCATTTTGCTTTTCTAATGCTGTTCATATCTCTTTCTAATTTTTCATTCAAATTTTTTATTTGTGATAGTGTTTCGAATTCTTTGATTTGTTTAATTAAATCGTTATATTTTAATTCAGTTTTTGTTATATTCACCGACAGATAGTGATACTCATAGTTCACTGGTAAATGTATTGAACCTGTTTTAATGATTGGGTAACCGTTCTGTGCTTGAATAGGGTTAATTTCTGTACTTTGGCCGGAACAGTATTAGATACTTTGCTAGTTTAAGTTGAGTTTTCTTGGCTTTGGTGGTAATTCGATCTGGAATTGTTATATTTACTTGTGGTGGTTATTGTAATTTTCACATTTTCGAATTTCGGCCATAATTGCAGTGCTGCGCACATGAATGCTGAGTCCTTGTATGCTTTAATATCAGTCGGTTTACGGATTTGATTGAAGATTTGATGAATTGCTCGTTTGGTTTCGACCAAATCTCTGCTATTTATTTCTATTTGAGAAGCATGTTTGTTTGTTGTGGATGATGTAAAAATCCATGGCATACTTTTCTCTACGATTCAATATTGCTGTGGTAGTTTGAAATGAGATCTGTGTTCAGTTTTCGCTATGCTGCAGATTGCGCATTCATCTTTGCAATTTTGTATTAGTTTCTGATGATTGTGGCTATAGTCATTTTCTTTGAATAGTGATGTAATTTTCTCAATACCTGGATGTAATAAATTTTTATAAGTTGTAAGGATGATTTCTTTGAAATGCGCATAAGATTGAATGTCAATCAATTGTCTGGTAGATTTTATTACTTTAGTTAAATTGTTTGGATTTATTATTTCAATATGAGCGTTTTGGAAAATTATGAAGTCAGTTTCATTATGAAAATGTACCTATTACGCTTTTCTTAGTGCTTATAATTGCACATAGAAAAGCACTATAATTTTGTCATTCATACAAATTATCCTATAAACACAACAAAAACAGGGTAAATCTTTGAAAATTCTATAGTTTGCTTCCCTATGATATTTCTTAGCTGCCATGCATAATCGTTAAGCAAACGCTCAGGGCTTTGCTTAGCAGCAGCTTATCTTTTGGATGGCGCGAGGGGCAGCAAACAGGTTAGGCTCCTCTAATTTTCAACTCACCCGTTTTCATGGACAGTTTTGTTACTTTATAGCAAATTGAATTTGAGTATATATTAGCGCCTTAAATCATATTTAACGACTATTATTAACGGTAATTGGGACAACATAATTGAAAAAAAAAATTCCAACGTTTGAACGCGCTGGACTAAGGGTACTTTTTCAAGAGTACCTCAATTCCCATTAGAGTACACTAAGTTGCTTTGAACCATCTTTATAAAAGAATGTGCAAAATATGCTAATATAAATATTAACAAGAATATAAAACTTTTTTCAGAAGTCAATCATTTAAAGAGGACGACGGCACTTGGAAAGGCAATGATGATGGGAAAGTTGTGAACAACCAACCACAACGCGTAATGGATGATAGAAGTGGAATGATGGCTCAATCTGGGTATATAGGCAGGTTGGTTAATCCGCTAATGAATTTTGCTGTTGCTCTTATTTTTTTTATACCCTTGTAGAGGGTTTTGTAATTAAGTCTATGAAATGTGTAACGCACAGAAAGAGGCATCGCCGAGCCCATAATGTATGTATATTCTAGGTCGGCATCAACAGCCGATTTGACATAACCAGTCTCTTCGCCTATCTGTTTCTTTGCGAATTAGTCTCTCAGTTTTAAAGCTCGAAAAAAGAAACACAGAAATTATTAAAGACTGCATTTATGAGCTTCACTATCGTCACATGTCTAAAAAAGGCTAATGTCAAAAAGGGTATTAACACTTCAGCCTTCCTATGATAGGCTTCTTTGTGAACCTAACATAATTTTTTTTTGTCGTTTGGAAATTTATTTTAAGGAAATTTATTATTCTGACGTGTTTCTTTTCGCTTAATGGAAAACGTGAATCAAAGATTTTTGGTTTACACAGCTTACATGTCAACTCGGTTACTTTAGTTTACAGGGATGATGTTCTTATAGCCACGAATGCTGATGATAGTGCTCTGCTTATCAGAAGTTCGTTTATATACACTCCCACATGGGAGTTACAGGAATACCAGGGAAACTCAACAAATCAAAAGTGAGGTAAAAACCTTTTTATCTAAAACACTTAGGAAATTTCAAAGGTGACGTGGACGACCACATTATCCCATTCACGAGAAGTTGTTTAATGTCCGCGTTGACAAAGTCGGCTATATATATACAGGCTACACAGGCTCACCTTCTGTACGTATGGTGGCTGTTGTATTTATAAGTATTATGGCAGAGACTCGCAAAAGCCACCATCTGCGTTTAATCATTTGGCTCTGATAGCGGCTGGTACATCTGGTACATTCTCATTTTGACACTTGCATGGGTTCCTAAGCGTAATTATGTTCGTTAACTTTATGTATCAGATCTTTTTTATATAGCATCTCCGACCCCATAAAGATCTAGCCATGTCCGTCTGTTTGTCCGTCTGTTTGTCCGTCTGTTTGTCCGTCTGTTCGTCCGTCCGTCCGTTTACAACTATCGCCAACTCCCCGCTACCACAAAATAGCTATAAGTCAAGTAAATAAACTAATTTGTATTGCCCACCAATTTAAGCCACAATTTTAATGCAATTGTCTTTTTTATACCCTTGCAGAGGGTATTATAATTTTGTCGTGAAACTTGTAACGCATAGAAGGAGACATCTCCGACCCCATAAAGTATATATATTCTTGATCAGTATCAACAGCTATATCCGTCTGTCCGTCTGTCTTATTCTTAGCCTCTGATTGTGACATTTTATTACTTCAGTTTTCTGTCCTCTTAACCTATGATTATGTGCATATATTCGTGCGCGGGCCTCATTGTGACTCCGCGTCACACCCCCCCCTCCCCCTTTGTTGACGGCGATTTTCACGGCGGTGATTTTCACCTTGTTGGCATCGGTGATGGTCACCCTAAACGAAGCGTTGCCGTCGTGTACGCAAAAGCGGTTTCGGCGTTTGCGCGGAAGCCAACCGTCTAGCTCGGCGACTACTCGGTCGCGTACGTTAGGCGGTAGCCTCCCGTCCGTGGTGCGGACCGTCCAACCAGCCGATGGGAAAACGTCTTCGGGGATCACCGATCGCCACTCCTCCGTGTCGCTTCCCGCCGCCGCTGCGACGTCCTCGAGGCCGGGTTCCCACCCCTCGACTCCCTCGAAAGTATCCTCCAGCGCCTCCCAGTGCCGGTAGGGGTCCGGCCTCCCGACTGCGATGGCCCCTATGCGGGGCTGTGACCCCGGTATCGGTTTCAGTGTCCTCGGTATGAGTGGCGGCGGCGAATCGCGCCACTCCTCGTCGCGTGGTTTTGGCACAAGTGGTGGCGGCAAGTCGTGCCCCTCCTCGTCACGTGGAGTTGGCACGAGTGGGGGCGGCGAGTCGCGCCACATCGCGTCGATGGCTTTCGGGGACGCTGGCGACGATGAGCCTCCTGACTCATAGTTCAGCGCCCATTGCCACGGGTCGTCGCTTCTATCGCTCTGCCACTCCCACTCCAGATCGAAGTCTTGGTCGCGCTCCATTTTATCTGTGGAAATATGAAGTGTTATAAAGAGTCTACTTAACTCCTCTACCATTTCGTTCCATCCCCTTAGCGACAACCACGGCCTGTCTATTATCCTAATACCCCCCTCAGGTGCAGCTTATCACGACTTATCTAATAGCTAGTTAAACCTACGGGTCATTACACAATTTTTTTTTATTCTTAAATTATCCTTCGCTTGTTTAGTCGTCTCCTGACCCTTCGGCGTCGTTGTAGTCATCTCTAGGTGGTCCATTATAGGCCTTTAGCTGGGCAATGTTCGCTACACGCATCTTCCGTTCGCCATCGCGCGCCAAACGCACGATATTGGGCGACACGAACCTCGCGACCCGAAAGGGGCCTTCGAACTTCGGCGCTAGTTTTGCCGCGAATCCGTCGGCAGCCTTTGACAACTGATGTTGGCGTAGCCACACCTGCTCGTCCACTTTTGGCCGCCACTCCCTTCGTCGCAGATTGTAATGTCTTCCCTGGTCCTGGGAAGCACGCTGCAAGTTACGACGGACGATGTCGAACACCTCCCTCAGACGCTGGGCCTTTTCTCCCGGCGTTTGCTGAACAGTGGCGGGCCCGGGCGTAACCTCGTCGTATAAAGCGGCGGGGAGACGATTTTCGCGACCCTGTACTAAGAAAGCGGGAGCAAATCCGGTCGAGTCCGCCACACTTGTATTTACCGCCAACGCTATCTCGGGTAGGACCTCGTCCCACGAGCTCTGGTGTCCTTCGATGAACTGGGCGATCATCGTCTTGACCGTCCGGTTCGTCCGCTCGGTAGGGTTTTCCTGGGGGCAGTATGGCGCCGTGTATTGCACCTCTACGCCGATCGAAGTCAACAAGGCCTTGAATGATCGGCTTGCGAACTGCACTCCGTTGTCGCACACAAATTTCCGGCGGACTCCAAGTATCCGTTCTCGGAACGCCCTCTGTAAATGTTCCGCCGCCGCACGCCTCAAAGGGACCAGTTCCACCGACTTTTTAAACGCATCGTGAAATACCAGCAACATGGTGTTACCGTGCTTCGAGCGTGGTAGCGGCCCCACGAAATCTGCGCATAATATGGCCCATGGTTCCGTCACCTGGCGCGTCAGCATTCGTCCTGCCGGTCTCACCTGTTCCACCTTGAACTTCTGACACACCTCGCAGCACCTCACATGTCGTGCGGCGTCCCGGAGCATCCCTGGCCAGTAGTACCTCTGTGCTAGTCGGGATATCGTCTTCCTCACCCCTTGATGCCCTGCCGTCGGGGCATTGTGGAACTCCTGCAGGACTCTCTGCCTCTGGTTACTGGCGACGCACAATTTCTATGGCACGTAGTCCTCGTCATCGGCTCTGTGTCTCAGGTGGCGATAGAGTTGGCCGTTCTCGACAGCATAGTCCGGAGTCTGGCGAGTCTCTCCAGCATACACGCGGTCCATCCACATGGGTGCTGTTCCTCCACGGCCTGACGACATGCCTCCAGTGGCTGCCGGGACAGTGCGTCGGCTACCACGTTCAACTTCCCCCGTCGGTACTGCACGTCGAACTGGAACTGCTGCAACTCTAAGGTCCATCGGGCTATCCTTCCAAATGGACTCTCTATGGAGTTGAGCCATTTAAGTGCCAAGTGGTCGGTAATGACGTCGAACCTGTCCCCCTCCAAGTAACATCTCAACTTGCGGATTGACCAAACTATAGCCAGACATTCCTTCTCCGTGGCTGAGCAGTTGGTCTCTACCTTCAGAAGTTTCCTACTGGCGTAAGCGATGACTCGCTCCTCCTCGTCGATGGTCTGTGTCAGGACGGCGCCGAGACCGTAATCGCTCGCATCCGTTTGCAGCACGTTGCGGCGTGGTTGTGAGTCGCTCCTTGAGTTGCTCCAGCGCATCCTGCTGTTCCACGCCCCACAACCATACCTTTCCCTTCTTCAAGAGAGCGGTCATCGGCTGCACCACCGACGCAAAATTGGGGACGAAGCGTCGATACCACGATGCCATCCTTGCAGATCGATGGGGCCGTCAGCGTCTGGATCGCGAGCACCTTTGAGGGGTATGTCCGTATTCCTTCGCCGCTCACTACGTGTCCTAAATATACCAACTCCTTCCGGAAGAAACGGCATTTCCCTATGTTGAGCTTTAGGTTCGCTTCCCTCAGTCGTCGGAACACCTCTCTCAGGTTGGCTACGTGCTGTTCCTTGGTTGCACCTATGACGATGATGTCGTCCAGGTAGGCGAAAGCGTGGGGCTCCATTTCTGGCCCTATCACCGAATCCAGTGCTCTCTAGAACGTGGCGCAGGCCGAGTGCAGACCAAAGGGCATCACCTTCCACTGGTATAGTCCCCGTCCTAGAACTGTGAACGCGGTATACTGCCTGCTCCCTTCCTCCATGGGTATCTGACAGTATCCTTGCTTCAGATCCAGCGTCGATATATAGCGTGCGTGCCGCAGGCGCTCTAAAATGTGGTTTATACGGGGTACTGGATAGGCGTCCGGAATCGAATGTGCGTTCAGCTGCCGATAGTCGATGCACATTCGCCATTCTCCGGTCTACTTTTTCACCAGTACAATTGGCGCACTGTACGGGCTTCGGGTCAGCTCAATAGCTCCCGTCCGGAGTAATTCCTGCACCTGTTCGTCGATTACCCGCTGCATCGCAGGGTTCCTCGGGTAGTACCTCTGCTTGATGGGCTCGTTGTCCTTCATTACGATCCGATGGCTAGCTATGTGGGACATGCCTTTCATCCCCTCCCCAATTCCGCTCGTAGAAGCTCCCGCAGACTCGGCTCCAGATCTGCCGGCTAGACGTCTTCCCCGTTGGGATCTCCTCTCCAGACCCTTCACCACTGCTAGCCTCGTGACTAGCTCCCGCGGCCGTAATTCCCCCTGCGACTAGTTTTCCCGCTAGAACGATTTCTTCCGAGGCGTGAGGTTGATTCTCCTGCCCGTTGGAACCACCTACCCTCCCCAGCTTCACGCTCTTAGGTGCTGTTCTACCCGTGGCTCCCGAATCCACATCTCTGCCGACTTCCGTAGTCATCTGCCCATTTTCCCTACACCCTGTCGGGTCCTCTTTACGGTTCTGCTTCGGATCCTCTCCTGGCGCTCTAGACACCTCGCTGTCCGACCGTACCCTCACTGGCACCCTGGACACCTCTTTATCGTCTGACCGCACCTTCACTGGCACCCTGGACATCTCTTTATCGTCCGACCGCACCTTAACTGACACCCTGGACATACCTCGATCATTCGATCGTGCCTTCGGGATCCTGTCCCGCCACCCCCTGCCGAATCCCTAACCTTGCCTCCGGGATCGGCTCCCTAGGGTCATCTCGCTGTCCCCGCAATAAATCGTCGTACCTATCGCCAGCAGAAAGTCCAGACCTAGGATCACTTGGTCTAGCATCGACGTCATGATTAGTAGCGGCACGCTTATCGTGCGCCCCGCTAAACTTACTCCCGCGTGCAGCATCCGCGCGACGTCTAATTCTGACCCGTCCGCCAGCCGTATCCTCGTTTGTACCTCCCTTATTTCCACGTCCTTCACTACCTTCGCAGCACAGGCACCGCTGATGAACGATCGGGTGGCGCCGGTGTCGATTGTCGCCGCGTAGTCCTCCTCGCCGATCTAGATCGTCGCGACCCCCCTCGACTCGCAAAACATTTACTGCCTCCGGGCTCCGCTGACATCGCTGCCCATCCGCTCCCAGTCCGGATGGTGCCTCTGCCCGTTTCCCTGAGCCGGTCGTCTACAGCATTCCTGGCGATGAAGTTACCCTGAACGGTTTGTTTAAGCCTGTTGCCTGTCCTTGCCCCTCGCCTAGATACGTGCCCATGCTATTAAATAATCGAGATCGCGAACCCGAGGGATACTGTTGACCCTGCTGTTTTATACCGTCACACTCGACCGCTAATTGTATGAGCATCGACAGCGACGCGAAATCTTGTCTCCGCACATACAACTTATACTCTGGGGCTGCGTTGTCGTATATTCTCGCCAATTCTCGCTCCGGACCATAGCTTGCGTGGTGCATCAGCGCCCTGATGTCCACCACATACTGCTTGAATCCCTCGCCATCTCGTTGACGGCGAGCCCGGATTTCGTCTTCCAACGATTCAAAATATCGTGGGGGCAAAAAGAAATCCAAAAATCCCTCCTTAAACTCGTTCCATGACATCTCTCTTAGCCCACTTGTCATGCGGCTCCGCCGATCATGACCTCGTTCATTGCCTGGAGCAAGCTATCGGTGTCAATCTCATAAGACAGGGCCCGATTTTCGACGGCTTCCACGAAGGACAGTGGATCAGCCTGCCCATCGAAGCGTATACCCCACTTCCTGGCCTCTTCCAGAACGATGCAGTGCCCCCTATACTCCATGGGTAGGCGCGTCTGTGTTAATGGGACGCCCTCAGTAACACGAGGCGTCCCCGATTCCTTCGTCCTGTCGCTCGCATCACGGGCCTTGTAGTTCGGGATCGCCGGGACCTCGAGCAAGCCGGGGGTGTTCGAACGTGGGCGAGAGTCTGACTCTGACTTCGAACGTCTATCCCATTAGATTGGGTCCGGTTCGAGCTGGGCCTTGTGCTCCGGGGTCCTCGTGTATTTTGCCTCCAGCTCGGCTAGCCGAGCCCATATTTTGGCGGAATGCGAACCCCCAGACACGAAGCTTGCCAAACGACGAGCCAAGTTTTCAACCCGCCCCAACTCGCTCAGCCCGAACTCGCGAGTAATCGCCTCCAGTTCCTCTTTCCGTCGCGAGTGGATCCACCGTTCGCCCACCCCTGTATTCTGACACTCACCCGTATCCATCCTTTCGTACGTAACCTTTTACTGCTGTTCCCTTTTCCTCTTCTGGTCCACGTGACTCCGTTCGGATATCCAGTCTTTCTCGACCGCCTCATTTTAATTACTTCCTTCTGGTTTTCCGAATTTATTTTTTAGGATTTGTTAATGATTTTTTATAATTATTTTATTTTATTTTGTTTTATTTCTGTTTATTTAAATCACGTTAACTTTTAATTTATGTTATTTCAATTTATTTTATTTTTATTTATATTATTTTCATTTAGTCTAATTTTTAATTCGTTTTATTTTAATTATTTTTATTTTAATTTGTTTTATTTAAATTAATTTTATTTTAATTATTTTAATTTTTAATTTGTTTTATTTTAATTAATCTTATTTTAATTATTTTATTTTTTTTTTTAATTTGTTTTATTTTGGTTCGTTTAATTTTTTTAACTTGTTTTAATTAATTTTATTTTATCGAGCCAAAACACCACCATTGGCCGCACAAAAAAATTGTCGCACTTTTAGTTGACCACCCTGAAAAGTGACGCTGCGTACCGGCCTCGGCCCACGGTACCATTTTGCCACACGCGTCCACTCTTTTACCGTGGTTCTATGTTACTGCGCTGTGGTCACTTTCACTCGGTTGTTAACTAGTTATTATTAGTTTTCATTAATTGTTGTAAAAGTTTGCTTAGTTTGCTCACCAAAAAAAAATATTATTCATCACTACAGCTTCAATGTTCATATTGGGCATAATTCACTTTATTGTTCACTTCTTTTCTCGTCGCGCTTACTGATCGCGCAAATTTCGACGCGTACCGAGCGATTTTCCCCACGTTGGGCCTTCGCAGCTGTCCCGTTGACGCGCGCTCTGCCGACTCTCGGCTTATGCGTGTGAGCGTGTACTTGTACGCTCGCCGCATACTCGCTCGCTCAATGTTTTATGGTTGTCCGTTAGTTTTCGAGTCTCTTCTTTGTCTTTTCTCGTTGTCCCCACTTGTCTGCCTGCACGTGTGCGTTTGTTGCTGACACCCCTGTGGGACTTTCTATGCTCCTTTTTCCTATGCCGCAGGCAGCTAACTTCTCAGTTACTTTTGCCGTCTTGGTCTTAACTCACCCTGGAGGCACTTTCATGGGCTTTTAGGCCACGTTAGTGCCACGCCCCTGTGTACATTCACTTTCGTTTTTTTCGTTTCTTAGCTTTCGTAGCGTTGCTTTTCGCCCTTTTTGGCCTGCGGCGAAAATCCTGTCTCTAAGCTTGGCTCTCTTTTACTCCTAATAATATCAACAGAGTTGCAAGTGATTCAATTGTGCTTGCAATCGGACTCTCTTAATTTAGTAAGCTTACTCTTAACGGATAGGTGACTTCATTTACCTTATCTTTTACTCTTAGCTTATGGTTACAATATTATTATTATTATTCTTAGCCTATAATTGTGACATTTTATTACTTCAGTTTTCTGTCCTCTTAACCTATGATTATGTGCAGATATTCGTGCGCGGGCCTCATTGTGACTCCGCGTCACACTATTTATTGTATTTTCTTAAATAATATAGTAAATTTAGATTAAAGATTAAGTTTAAAAGCTCCATCGGTCGGCGATGCTATTAGAAAATTGTGTTTTTTAACTAGGCTTTTATCATTTAATTCTCATAATGTATGTATAATGTATTGAATAATTAGGAAGACACTCTTCTTTTCGACCATTAATAAATTAATACAAAAAAAAATATAAATAAATAAACGTCTTAAGACTAAATTAAGCTACGGCGGGGAAGCGAGACGAATTCGCTCCCAAAGCGAGTAACAATACCTGATTGCGCTCTCGCTTCGCTCTAAACCTAACTTACACTAGACTCGGGTAGCCGAGCCAGCTTGTGAATCGGCCTTTTAAATTTTCCGCCACTGGCCGCCCTTACTTCTGCCACTCTTTCGACGCCGTCCTCTTCTGTGTGCGCCGCGTCATTCTGCCGATCAGCCACTGCTGGACCGGCAGATTGTCCTCGGCGACGACCATCAATTCTCCCACGTCGACGTTTCGTAGGAGATGTTGCCACTTGGTCCGCGCTTGGAGTCCGATCACATACTCCTTTGACCATCATCATTTAAACTGTTGGTAGAGCAACGAGACAGCTCGCCATCGATTCAAGCAGGTGAGACCCTGCAGGTCCGGATGGGACTCTGCCGGCAGAGCCCATCGAACCACATCGAAGCAAGTAGCTCATCAACATCGCAGCTTCTTGAAACGATATGTGCTGGGTTTTGCTTTGTGCGTACATGCGCCATTCAGCGTTCTCTGTCCATTCTTGGATTTCAGCTACTCGATTCGACACAAATGTTGCCAAAGATGACGGATGTGACCGAAACCAATGAAGCGTGACTTCAGAATCAGACCAAAGAACCGTCCGTTCAATCGGTCATCTTATGAGATTTCTGATTTGATGACAAAGATCGATGACAGCTCAAGTCGGGGAAGAACCTTCGTCTTGAGAGGAGCTACCTTAGATTTGGATGTCAACAACGAAATACGGCAACCTTCTGCAGTATGGCTACGTATATATACGCATGCGCTAAGCTCTTAGAGCAGGTTTTTTGCTTAATAGGCCAAGCGGGTCAAATATCCGCGATGTCACCGAGAAAATATTCCTGGAATTTAAAATCATCTTCATTCGGCAACCACATCACGCCAAGTGTTTTGATTGTGTCAGACTCTGAGATCGTTATTGGCTTAGCTGCGTTTGTTGCGGAGAACTCAAGAGAATTCAAAAACCATTTGGTTAGTTCGAAACCTGTGCTTTGGAGTATTTGCGGTACATCAGACTTAATTGTCTGAAGGCACTCTACGTATGCAGCACGAGTCACTAAATCATCGACATGAAAGTCGTGGCTGATAACGTCAGCAGCCTTAGGGTGTGATGACTCTCTCGTCTCACTAAGCTTTGTTAAACATCGTATTGCCAAGAACGCGGCAGGCGCAGTGCCGTAAGTTACAGTGTTTAACCTGAAGGTCCTCAAAGAGTCAACTGGGTTCTTTCTCCACACACTGGAAATCTCGATCTGCTTCATGCACCATGAACTGAATATACATCTTTTTGATGTCAACTGTCAATGGCAGAGTCGAATATAGCTCCTCTTGAATGGTCGGTCCAACCATAAGAAGGTCATTCAACGCAAAACAACACGTAACTTCGTCGATGTAATTTGTGGACTTAATACACACTGATGCGGAATGAAGTAGTGTGGAAAACTTGGAATCTGATCATCTATTTCGGACATGTGATTCCACGTTAAATATTCCTAAAATCCTCAAAATCTCGAGACAAGCGCTTTTCAATCAACAAACAAACGACGCTTAGCAATCTCGAAGGAGTTACCAAGCTGATTGGGATCTGATTTAAATGGCAGTCTTTCTTTTAATCGACCTGACGGCAATATTTCCAAGCTATGTAGAAAATGGCTCTCACATAATTGCTGTTTAGTTGTTTGGACTTTTTTGGCTGAAGGCAAAATTTCTACAATGTTTTGGCTATCGAGGTATAAGCCTCTTATTGGCTACTCAGATTGACAGCATGAATCTTCTCAGGACTCGACGGCGTGTAACGCGCTAAGACTATCCAGCCAACAGAATCGGACAATTCGGATCTTGTTTAATCTGCCCGAGTGACAGAAGTTAAAAGAACGTCTCCGCTCCGATGAGAATGTCCCAAGTAAGCTGTTACATGCCTCTTCTCAACGCAGCTGTAATCGTTTTGCTAGCTCGATTACAAAATTTGTTACAAAATTAATTTGTGAACCAGAATCGAGTAAAGCTCTAGAAAAAACGAACTCGCCACTTTTCGTTTTAACGCTAAGGGCTGTGAAGTCGAAGGTTGATCTTGTGCGGAGTCAATGGGTGGTAGAAACGCTCGAGTGTTAGGAACTGCAGAGAATCTATGCAACAGTGTGTTATGAGAACGACAGCATACTCTGCACTTGTTTGCCTTACATCTGGCAACAGTGTGCCCCATCCGAAGGCAATTGATGCATAAATGAGCAGCCTTAGTGAACTGAAACAGATGCTTTACTAATAATGTGGCATATGCTGAGCAATTCAGTATCGAATGGACTTCGGACGCTCAATATAAACTTTTTTGGGTCACTTTATAGTTTCATACACTAACCACAGAACACGTAAACCAAACTCGCTTATTAATTTTTAAGACAACCTTTGACTCTGGCTTAGAGCCATCGGATGTATCTTTGGGTGATTCTTCAGCAGAAAGGTGTTGATACCTACGATTCAAGGCTGTTTCACAATCACTTGGGAGGTGGCTACTAAGGGCAGCCCACCACAGTTTTGGATCCACGTCCTTGCCGTCGTTTTTATGGCCAAAATAAGATAAGAGATTAATAATATCGTATATGGGCGAAGTATAAAACGCTTGCACACGGGTGCACAAACGCGCGGCGCAGTCGACGTCGGCGTCAAACGGCCGTTAAGGCGTCGCGACAGCTACTGTACAGTGGGACGAATTTAACACACGCGCGGTGGAAAGATGAATTTCGTCAGTACAGTTGGCGAAGGCAGGAGGACGGATACGTTTAAAAGTGAATATGAACCAAGTGAACAATAAGAACAAACAAGCAATAAACAAGTCAAATAAACGCGGGTTAAAAGTAAAAATAACATCAAGAGGATTATTTTTTTTTTATTTTTTATTGTGAAGTGGCCGAAGATAATAAAAATAAATAAATAAGTGAAAATAAATGAAAATAAAAATAAATAAATGAAAATAAAAATAAATAAAACAAATAAATGAAAATAAAAATAAATAAATGAAAATAAAAATTAATAAAAATAACTAAATAAAAAAAATATAAAATTTTAATAATAAAAATAAATGAAATAAATAAACAATAATAAATAGAAGAAAACAATAAGGCAAAGACCAAAGTGAGGAATGACCCAAACTTAAAAGAAAATTAAGTGCATTTTGTTGGGTTTTTTGTATTAGTGTTTGTTTTGTGGAAGTGGTCAAAATAAGATAAAGAGAAAACGGATTAAGAAAAAATAAAGGGGAATGAACTAATAAGAAACAAACAAAAGTGGATAAACAAGATCGGCATAAAAGTGACAAAGACGCCAACTTAAAATAGAATAAATAAAGGGACCGATGGAACCCCTGAAGCAGGAAGGGCGAGAAACAGCGACGCCGACTACCGAGAAAGGGAGATAATATAAGAAAACTCGGGATAGAGGCAGGTGAGTGCCAAAACCCGGGGGTAAGCGTATGTTGGATTCACCAGCGGCGCAAAGAGGAGCTAGTGGCGATCGCCCAGGAGTTTGGGCTGGAAAAGGAGGGGCGCGTGGAGGAGCTGCGTAAGCGGCTGTCCACCTACGTGCAGGATGGCGGCCATTCATCTGAGATTTGGGCTCGGCTTGCCGAGCTAGAATCTCAGTACGCTAAGACTCTTGAGACTAAGACTCCTGGGCCGTCCCACCCGACTTTGGCGGGCGGCCACGTCATAGTGTTTTGCTTTCAGAAAATTGGATTCGGGCAGAGCAACAAAGAGATGAAGATATTGCTGAGATAATACATAAATTAAATAATGATGACTATCCATTAGAGATTTCGAAGACGTACGCTTTAAGAACAGGTGTTCTATATAGGAAGATTCAGAGAAACTGCAAAACTCCTTGTTTACCAGTAGTACCTCGAGCGTTTAGATGGTCGGTTATAAACCAAGTGCATGAAGCCATTATGCATCTAGGATGGGAAGACACTCGATAAAGTGTATGACCATTACTGGCTTGAAGGCATGGCTAAATACGTTCGAAAGTTTGTGGAAAACTGCATAACTTGCAGAGTTTCAAAATCAATGTCAGGAAAACCACAAATTGAGTTACACCCCATTCCAAAAGAAAGCATTCCATGGCACACAGTGCACATAGACATTTCAGGCAAGCTTATTGGTAAGAGTGATCGAAAAGAATATGTCATTGTACAGATTGACGCATTTACCAAGTACGTTTATCTATACCATACTTATACCCTAAGTGCGGAAAGTTGTATTATGGCATTAAAATCCTCGATATCTCTATTTGGCCTGCCGAACCGAGTTTTGGCGGTTCAGGGAAGAAGTTTCACGGGTACTAAATTTGTTTACTACTGCGCATCTCAAAAGATAAAACTTCACTTGATAGCTACGGGAGTAAGTCGTGCGAATGGTCAAGTAGAAAGGGTAATGAGCACATTGAAGAATTTGAAACTGAGGTTAATCTGAACAAAACCAGAACATTAGCTTCAAAAAATTTGGAAACTGCGAGCAAATATGAGAAGTCTAGGTTGGACAGAAACAAGGCAACGTTAGTAAGATTCAGTGAGGGTGATTTTGTTCTTTTAAACAGCAGTGAAAGACACCAAACGAAGCTCGACCCTAAGTTTCAAATAATAAAGGTATTAGATAATGATAGGTATATGCTAAAATGTATGAAGAGTAAAAGACAATACAAATATCCGCATGAGAGCTTAAGAAGTATGCCGGATGGGCAGGTACCAAGCGAGCTAGAAATCGAGGAGAACCCGCTAGGTGAAGCCGTTGAAACAGACGGTAGTGAAACAGTTGAAACAGACGGTAGTGGAACAATTTAAACAGAAGGTAGTGATTGATTGCTACGTGGCGGTGAAGTTCTAGTAGTTGTTGATGTTGTGGATTCAGAGAAATAAGATGATCATAACGAAGAAAATATGTTGTTGAAACGCATATAATTGATGTGATGTAATGTAATTAAATGATAATCATTTATTGAAGATAGTGAAAACGAATATGTTTAAAAAAAATGATGATTATTCTGTTATGTTAAGCGAGTATACTCTATAAAATTAGTTAGGTATAAAGAAGGTTACTGATTGCAATTAAAGTTTGTTTATAAAGATTAAAAAAAAACGTATTGGATACACGAGGACGTGTAATGTGTCAGAAATTTGCTTGAATTAAGCGCCTTATCAATATCACTTTAGGTGTCGATTGTAGATGGTGTTGTATAGGTCTGCATTTAGACAGTGTTGTTTAAGTATGATCGAGTGAGATAATAGTGGCAACGCTATTTATCGAGCGTGGTTCTGGGACGTTTAGAAAAAACACGTGCGAACGAAGGAACTCTCAGAAACTCGCTGCACTCGAAATTACTAAACTA